>NC_068316.1:32221386-32521386 GCF_025860055.1 Xyrauchen texanus | reverse complement strand
ATTTTATGTCACGTTATAAATTCTTAATAAATACACTTATGATAATCAGCATACTGCAAGTCCTAAATCATGATTCTACATACAGTGTAGAAATGTACTATAATAATGAGATTAAAAGAAGGGATTATGTCATTTTGTGTTTATATTTATTACTGTAATGTCTTGACACACTTGTGTTGTCACTTTTATTGTTACACTGATGTCAAAAAATGGTGCTACTCAGAGTGATGTCCCAGTTTATCTAGTCCTGGTTAACTAAAATCCTCTTCATGCTCATTTAGAGCATATATCATATAATAAAGCCTGATGATCATTAAACCATACTTAAATTTAATTATATTATTTTATAAAGCTGGCAGCTCCTTAACATGCTATATATGTGTCCCCTTTACAATTGGGTATTTAGTTACTTAGTTGCTTTTCATAGGTTACTCATGTTGAATAGGTGTTATTAAGCATTTATAACATGTGAGGTAAAAAAGCTCTCTGCTTGTATTGCGTGAAAGTTACACTTTTTATGCATGTTGTTATTAATGCTTTGATTTATCATGCATTTGTAATTATTAGTCATTAATGAATCCCTTTAAATAAACACTTCACAAAATGAACATAAATGTGAAGTGTTATGACATATATATTTGTTATTAAAAAAAATAAAACATGAGAAACTCTCAATTTAGGTGGACCTTGTGCTAATATTCAACAGGAACAAAATATTTTTAATGAATGCTCTATGTTAAATACAAGTTAAGCTCTATTAACAGCATCTTTAACATGCAGGAACCCAATTTGCACATATTTTAGGAGTTGGCTTTTCATATGATTTCGTTCGTATAAATTTGTATGATTTCAACTCATAAAAATGCCCTGATGTAATGTAAGTGTGAGTTCTGCGCACAAGACGTTAAGAAAATGCTTATTAATATTATGCCCTTACCCAAACCTCTTATCTAAACTTAACCAGTCAGTAGAGTGTGTGAAGATGATAGGAAGCTGTTGTGTGTGATAGAAGCAAGTAATTGTCATGTATTAGATGGAAACGATTTCAAGCGATGTCATTGTCTCTAGTGAAAGTATCATACGAATTAGCCAAATTAATAAAAGTCATATGAATCCTTATGTTTTCGCCATGATAGAGTGTTGTAAAAACAACAACAAAAACAAAACAGTGTACAGAAATGTACTTCCAATGGAAGTCTATGAGGCAACCATTGCATGCTTGCCCCAAAAACATCAATGGAAATACACAAATGTCAACAGATTTGAGTCGAAGTATTGTATTTATGATTTATAAAAAAATTTAATTAAGTTAAATCATTTTCTGCAGTAATCTACAGAATGTTACAAATCATGTTGATCGAGCTTAACTTGTGTTTAACCCAGAATACACTATGTGAATTAAGATACAAGGCTATTTTAACAAGGAGTTTTAATATTAAACACAGGTGCTTTTATTGCATGAGGGCTAAAATTGTCGGGATCTTTTATGTGAAATTTTCTAAAGACAGAATGTTTTAATATGCAAATGAATGGTAATATATGCAGGTCTTCATCAAAGACATCGTTTCAATATGTTTAAAACCCTTATTCGTTGCAGGGCACCTCAATAAGTAGATTGTGTTCTCTTAATAATTCTCTTAGGAACATTGAACTTAATGCTAAAACACATAAAATGTTTTCAAAATGCAACAGCACAGGCAATTCTTCTAAATTCCATAGAGACACTCAATTCTAATGCAAATTCTAATGACTAATCAAGCTTTTAATCAGTTAATCTACAAATGCATTAGCTATTAAACAGAGGGAAGGGTAATCACATGACCAGATGCACTTTCATTCACATACACAAGGACACACATAGGTTGGAAGAGGTTGTCTCAATACAGTATACGGCACAAATACTACTGGCACATAATCATTACCTCACTGAATGATACGGTACTGAACAACATAAAGACGTCCAACTTTAGAGAGAAGAATTTATGGAAAGAAGATGTGGAAATTTCAATTTTCATTTCACAGGTGAAGAGGTTAGCCAATCCTAACAGAGGTCATTTGTATTTTGAAGTCTTAAAGGTCCCATAGTAATAACTGTTGTATAGTTTTGCCTCTTACATATAGAAGAGATGTCAGGAGGGTATGTTGAGGTACCTTGGCAAAATTAATGTTGCGCTGTGATGGGGTTGTGCCCATACGAGCAGCCTTGCCTTTGGTGTGAGCCAGGTTTCCTGAAAAAGAGAGAAAATATCTGCTTTTATTACACGTCTTTGTAAAGATAAACACAAACGTTAGAAATCTGCTGTTGATGAATTATTTGATTAGGTCATATGTTCTAATACAAAGCTAACCATGTCAAGGGCATTGAGACATAGAGTCTCCTCTGATCAGACTTAGAGGTCAATGCTGTGACATATAAATAAGCTTAAAAAACACAAGTCTACGTCACAAGTCCCAGTGGACCTCCTGGAAACAATCACCAGTGAATCTCAGTTGAAGTAAACAGCAGTGTGTCAGACATCCTACATTCATTCCATCAGATCATGTGAGCAGCTCACTGTAGAGATTTCATTGCATACTGTGCCTGAGTTTTCCTTTCTAGAGAGTACTACATACAATTGTTGAGACAAATACAGTTGATGTCTGCACTGTCATTTCCATCCTGTGTTTCCCTGACATGGCCTAAAATGCTGTGTTACAAATTTGCCTGAATCACCCTTTTGGGTCATTCACCCCTCTTTAAGGTGGATGAACATCTGGTTGTGTGTTACCAACATAATTAAAGTGGGTGAAGTTCAGCTGTGATTCTGTCCATACAGTTTATGTTTTGATCTTAACCTACAATTTCCTTTAATAATCACTATAAGCATGTTGCAATTGGGGATTTAAGTTGGACATGTGTGAACACATTTTATGCTGGAAAAGGCATCTTAAAGTCATAGCTGTGTTTGGAAATGGTCCCTGTTTTTTTTTTATGTATTTTTTTTATTTTTTGGCGGGGGCGGGGGGGGTGGGGGGGGGTCCAAGCTTGGTATTAGTTAATCCAAGCTGGTTGACCATCCTGGACCAGCATCAAACCAGTTACCAGCTAGACATACCATCAAAAGGTGGTCAAGCTGGTTTTTGAAATATGGTAAATGATCAACCAGCCTATGACCAGCTAATAACCAGCTTGGACCAGCTATTAACCAACCTGGACTTGCTAATATCCAGCTTGAACCAGATACTGAACAGCATGAACCAGCTAATAACCAGCTTAGACCTGATAATACTGGATTGAACCAACTAATAACCAGCTTGGACCAGCAAATGACCAGGTTGGACCAGCTAATGACCAGGTTGGACCAGCTAATGACTAAGTTGGCCCAGCTGATAACCAGCTTAGACCTGCTGATAACCAGCTTGGACCAGTTAATATCCAGCTTGGACCTGATAATATTGTCTTGAATCAGCTAATAACCAGTTTGAACCAGCTAATGACCAACTTGGACTAGCTTTGATGAGCTAATGACCAGGGTGGACAGGTCAATGACCGGCTTGGTCCAGCTAATAACCAGTTCGGACCAGCTAATACCCAGCTTATACCAGCTAATGACCAACTTGAACCAGCTAATAACCAGCTTGGACCAGCTAATAACCAGCTTGGACCAACTAATGACTAATTTGGATCAGCTAATGACCACCTTGGACCAGCAAACATCCAAACTGGAGCTACTCATATCCAACTTGAATCAGCTAATAACCAGCTTGGACCAGCTAATAACCAGCTTGGACCAACTAATGACTAATTTGGATCAGCTAATGACCACTTTGGACCAGCAAACATCCAAACTGGAGCCACTCATATCCAACTTGAATCAGCTAATAACAGGCTTGGACCAGCTAATGACCAGGGTGGACTAGCTAATAACCAACCTGGACCTGCTAATATCTGGCTTGAACTAGCTAATAACATGTTTGGACCAGCTAATGACCAGTTTAAACCAGCTAAAAAACAGTTAATGACCAGCTTGGACAAGCTGTTAATCAGCTTGGATGAGCTAATAACCAGATTGAACCAGCTAAAAACCAGCTTGGACCAGCTGAGACCAGTTAATGACCAGGGTGGACAGGCCAATGACTGGCTTTGTTGAGCTAATAACCAGTTTGGACCAGCTAATAACCAGCCGGGGCCTATTAATACCCAATGGAACCTGCTAATAACCAGCTTGGACCAGTAAATAACACGCTAGACACCAGCTACCACTGTTATGAAGGTAAGTGAGGACCCAAACGCGATGTAAGAAACAAACAGAGTCTTTAATGAAGCTCAGTAAAAAGTCAACACAGGGTCTTCTCCTTGAGAGGAATACAAATAAAAACAGTCCGCAGAGAGGACGATAACAAAAACAGCAAACAAACGCTCCCTTCGAGCGGTGGTGGTCCACAGGTAGTTGACAGGGTGAGTGGAGAAGCGATAACAGCCAGCGGGTCTCTCCCAAGGCAGCGGGTAGCTGTAGAGTGCCACTAGCTCGTGGCGTCAGGTAACTGGGCACAGAGATCGGAGAAGGTCCTTAGTGGAGAACAGTATAATAATGGTATACGCCAGCAGGACAGGACTCTGGACAGAGACAGACAGGGCAGTAGTTGCTTCTAAGGGGTAGTATAACTGAGTGAGAATCCGACAGAGAATGTAGCGAGAGCGAGGAGAGAAATAGAGAGTTAATCAGAGGAAAGAGGGAACAGGTGGACAGAGGATTAACGAGGAACTCAGGGAAAATAAGAAACAGCTGGGAGCGGAGTAAAGGAGAGGGAAGTAACATAGAACGACCAACAGAGGGAGACAGAGTAGAGGGAAAGAACAGAAGTGAGACATAACATGACAAGACAGGACAAGACATGACAGTACCCCCCCCCTCAACGAGCGCCTCCTGGCGCTTCCAAGGAGGACACCTGGCGGCGACGGAGGAAATCATCGATGAGCGAACGGTCCAATACGTCCCGAGAAGGAACCCAACTTCTCTTCTCGGGTCCGTAACCCTCCCAATCAACCAGAAACTGATGACCATGACCCTGAGTGCGCATGTCAAGAATCTTGCAGACCCTATAGATGGGCGCGCCCTCAACACGTACAGGAAGAGAGGGGGGACGAGTGGGAGCGCGAATAGCGGGCTTAACACAGGAGACGTGAAAAACTGGGTGGACGCGGCGCAGATAGCAGGGGAGAAGAAGTCGCACCGCGGCGGGGCTAATAACCTGCGAGATGCGGAACGGACCGATGAAGCGCGGAGTTAACTTACGCGAGACAGACTTAAGGGGAAGGTTAATGGTGGAAAGCCATACCCTCTGGCCGCAACAATACCTGGGGCTCTTAGTTCTACGCTTGTTAGCCGCCCTCACCGTCTGTTCCCTATAACGGCAGAGAGCTGACCTAACACCCCTCCAGGTGCGCTCGCAACGTTGGACAAAGGCTTGAGCGGACGGAACGCTGGAGTCGGCGATCTGCGATGAGAACAGCGGAGGTTGGTACCCGAGGCTGCTCTGAAAAGGAGACAGGCCGGTAGCAGATGACGGAAGCGAGTTATGGGTGTACTCTGCCCAGGGAAGATGTTCGGACCAGGACGCAGGGTTACGGAAGGATAGGCTGCGCAAGATGTGGCCGACAGTCTGATTGGCCCGTTCGGCTTGACCGTTAGATTGAGGGTGGAAGACCCAATTAACCGGCAAAACTCCTTCCAAAACTGGGAAGTAAATTGCGGACCTCTATCCGAAACAATGTCAGAGGGGAGGCCATGAATCCTGAAAATATTCTCGATGACTATTTGCACAGTCTCTCTGGCGGAAGGGAGCTTAGGGAGGGGAATAAAATGGGCAGCTTTAGAAAATCGATCGACGACAGTGAGAATGACTGTATTGCCCGCCGATGCAGGGAGTCCGGTAATGAAATCTAAGGCTATGTGTGACCACGGTCGAGAGGGTATGGGAAGAGGTCTGAGAAGTCCGGCCGGGGGAGAATTCCCGGCTTTAGTCTGCGCGCAGACGGAACAAGCCGCCATGAAACGACGTGTGTCACGTTCCCGAGTGGGCCACCAAAAACGCTGGCGAATGGAAGCGAGCGTGCCCCGAACGCCGGGGTGACCAGCCAATTTGGCCGAGTGAGCCCACTGAAGAACGGCCAGGCGGGTGGGGGCGGAACGAAGAGGAGGTGTCTAGGACAGGTGCGCGGCGAGGGAGTGAGAGCGAGTGCTCGTTTAACCTGCCTCTATTCCCCAGACAGTTGACCCAACGATACGGGCTGTAGGGAGAATCCCACGGGGCCCGTGGAGACTTCGGGGAATAGAGACGTGACAAGGCATTGGGTTTAGTGTTCTTGGAACCAGGGCGTAGGAAATAACGAAATCAAACCGGGCGAAAAACAGCTCCAACGAGCCTGGTGCGCGCTCAGTCGCTTGGCGGAGCGAATGTATTCCAGGTTCCGGTGGTCAGTCCAGACGACAAAAGGGACGGTCGCCCCCTCCAACCACTGTCGCCACTCGCCTAGAGCTAGGCGGATGGCGAGCAGCTCGCGGTTACCCATGTTGTAGTTACGGTCAGGCGGCGACAAGCGATGCGAAAAGTACGCGCAAGGATGGACCTTGTTGTCCGAGGGAGAGAGTTGGGAGAGGATGGCACCCACGCCCACCTCTGACGCGTCAACCTCGACCACGAACTGTTTGGACAAATCAGGCATAATGAGGATGGGCGCGGACGTGAAGCGGGTCTTGAGGAGATCAAAGGCCCCCTGGGCGGAACCGGACCATTTGAAACATGACTTGACAGACGTAAGGGCAGTCAGGGGGGCAGCCACCTGACTGAAGTTACGAATGAATCGTCGATAAAAGTTTGCGAAACCGAGAAAGCGCTGCAGCTCGACGTGCGATTTAGGAACGGGCCAGTCTAAAACGGCTTGGACCTTAGCAGAATCCATCTTAATGCCCTCTGCAGAAATGACAGAGCCGAGGAAATTAACGGAGGCGGCATGAAAGGAGCATTTCTCAGCTTTAACGTAAAGACGGTTCTCTAAAAGGCGCTGGAGGACGCGACGCACATGCTTGACATGAACTTGGAGAGACGGAGAAAAAATCAGGATGTCGTCGAGATAAACGAAAACAAAGATATTTAGCATGTCTCTCAGGACGTCATTAATTAGTGCTTGAAACACGGCAGGGGCGTTAACAAGGCCGAACGGGAGAACCCGATATTCAAAATGCCCTAACGGAGTGTTAAATGCAGTCTTCCACTCGTCCCCCTCCCTAATGCGCACAAGATGGTAAGCGTTACGCAGATCCTATTTGGTGAAAAATTTGGCTCCATGCAGGATCTCGAAAGCTGATGACATAAGAGGGAGCGGGTAACGATTCTTAACTGTTATGTCATTCAAGCCTCGATAATCAATGCAGGGGCGTAAGGAACCGTCCTTCTTCTGCACAAAAAAAACCCCCGCCCCGGCGGGAGAAGAGGAGGGAACAATAGTACCGGCCTCGAGAGCTACGGATAAATAATCCTCGAGAGCTCGACGTTCAGGAGCCGACAGCGAGTAAAGTCTACCCGGGGTGGTACCTGGACGGAGGTCGATACTACAATCATAAGAACGATGGGGAGGGAGGAAGTGGCCCGGAACGACAGAACACCGGTCCGCAGATCGTGATATTCCTCTGGAACCCCCGCCAAATCACCAGGCTCCTCCTGAAAAACAGAGACAGAGGATACAGGGGGAACAGCAGACATCAAACATTTAACATGACAAGAGACATTCCACGAAAGGACAGTATTCTTGGCCCAATTAATAGAGGGATTATGTTGAACTAACCAGGGATGGCCTAAAACAATAGGGGCGAAAGGGGACTGAAAAATAAAAAAGAAATGGTCTCGCTGTGATTACCGGAGACAGTGAGAGTCAGGGGTACCGTCTCACGCTGAATCCTGGGAAGGGAACTGCCGTCCAGGGCAAATGGGGCTGTGGGCTGACATAAGTCCAAGAGAGGGATACCATGTTCCCAGGCCCAGGTGTCGTCCATGAAGCAGCCCTCCGCGCCAGAGTCCACCAATGCCCTGCAGGTGGCAGCAGAACCAGTCCAGCGGAGATGGACGGGAAGAGTGGTGCAAGACCTCGAAGGAGAGACCAGAGTTGTAGTGCTCACCAGTAGCTCTCCTCTTACTGGTGAGCACTGGCTTTTACCAGGCAGGAGGTGACGAAGTGAGTAGCAGAACCGCAGTAGAGGCAGAGACGGTGGGTGATTCTCCGCTCCTTCTCCCTGGCAGAAATGCGAATGCTCCCCAGTTGCATGGGTTCAGGAACCGGGGCGGTGGAGGAGGGTGGTAGTGCAGCGGAGAGGGGTGCAAAGGAAAATGTAGACTCCTGGTCGCGAGCTCGGCGACGGCGATCGAAATGCCTCTCTAGGCGAATAGCGAGCTCGATCACAGCATCCAGACGGGAGGGTACCTCTCGAGAAAGAATCTCCTCCCTCACTTCCGAGCAGAGACCGTCCAAAAAATGAGCGAGCAACGCCGGCTTGTTCCAGTCACAGGAGGCTGCGAGAGTACGGAACTCAATGGAAAAGTCAGTAACAGACCGCTTACCCTGACGCAGAGACGATAGGACCCGGGATGCCTCCTCCCCAAAAACAGAGCGATCAAAAACCCGAATCATCTCCTCCTTGAAATCCTGATAACTGTTTGTACATCCAGCCTCCGCCTCCCAGATGGTGGTACCCCACTCTCGAGCCCGTCCAGAAAGGAGAGAAACAACGTAGGCGATACAGGCTCTGCTCTGGGAGTAAGTAGTGGGTTGGAGAGAAAAAACCACGTCACACTGGGTGAGAAAAGCACGGCATTCAGAGGGCTCACCAGTATAGCACGGCAGGTTATTAATCCTGGGCTCTGGGGGCTCGGGGACCCTGGAGGAGGCCGGAGGCTCTGAACGAAGGATGAGAACCTGCCTCGAGAGTTCGGTGACTTGGGCGACCAGTCCTTCTATGGTGTGTCGTGCAGCAGACAGCTCAGCCTCGTGTCTGCCCAACATAGCTCCCTGGAGCTCGACGGCTGAGTGGAGTGTGGCCGGGGTCGCTGGGTCCATCTTGGTCGGATTCTTCTGTTATGAAGGTAAGTGAGGACCCAAACGCGATGTAAGAAACAAACAGAGTCTTTAATGAAGCTCAGTAAAAAGTCAACACAGGGTCTTCTCCTTGAGAGGAATACAAATAAAAACAGTCCGCAGAGAGGACGATAACAAAAACAGCAAACAAACGCTCCCTTCGAGCGGTGGTGGTCCACAGGTAGTTGACAGGGTGAGTGGAGAAGCAATAACAGTCAGCGGGTCTCTCCCAAGGCAGCGGGTAGCTGTGGAGTGCCACTAGCTCGTGGCGTCAGGTAACTGGGCACTAAGAAGGTCCTTAGTGGAGAACAGTATAATAATGGTATACGCCAGCAGGACAGGACTCTGGACAGAGACAGACAGGGCAGTAGTTGCTTCTAAGGGGTAGTATAACTGAGTGAGAATCCGACAGAAAATGTAGCGAGAGCGAGGAGAGAAATAGAGAGTTAATCAGAGGAAAGAGGGAACAGGTGGGCAGAGGATTAACGAGGAACTCAGGGAAAATAAGAAACAGCTGGGAGCGGAGTAAAGGAGAGGGAAGTAACATAGAACGACCAACAGAGGGAGACAGAGTAGAGGGAAAGAACAGAAGTGAGACATAACATGACAAGACAGGACAAGACATGACAACCACGTTCCAAAATACAGTTATCAGATGGATTTTCCAGCAGTTTTGAGGGCTCGGTTTATTTCATGCTTTGCCAATAGAATGTTGATGTGCTCAACTTCTCACATGTAATGTCATGGAAATGGAAACTTGTGGATGTACAGAAAGTAACAAAATGCCTTTTGTCTCCATTAAGCACCGTGGAATATAGAAACCTTGAACGAGCCAAATTATATGACTGGGCTGACTGAAGCATTATTTTTTATAAAATCAAATTTCATTTAGAGAATAATAATTAAATACTGCTAAAGATATATGTATGTCTTAATATGTATGTGTATGTCTGCATGTATATTTGGCAACATAAAATAATATTATCAGTACACAAAAAGTCAAACTAAAGCAGCATCCAGTCAAAAGGATCTGAAACATTCTGTGAGTGTTTAAAGAGTCAAAAGCAACTAATTACATGAATCTTACCTGTTTTAGTGAGCGGGTGGGTAACAAGTTTACGGATCAATTCATTCTCTGAGGACCTCAGTAGCAGAACAATATCAGCGGGCAGAGCATCTCTGTTCTTGGCCAGAAACCCACCAGCATTATAGATCACCTAAATAGCAAGATCCAAAAAGCAAGATTCAATATATTTTCTTTACAGGTGAACTTGCATTGTTTTGTTCATAGTTCTGCTCTTGTAGTATGTAAAAAAGGAGCATAACTGTATAATATTTCTACCTTGCCTGCATAGTGATGGATCCCAAAGCCCAGATCAACCCTCTTTGGTCTCCAGAAGTTTTTAGATTTTAAGTTGTCCTCAAATTTCTCTGATATGAACAAAATAATTTCTTATAAATTAAAATTCATTCATTCATCCATTCACATTTGGTGATGTGAATGGATGTTTCAGCAAGAAAGTTTGGATGGTGTATCTGAGGAGGAACTTGCCGACAAGCGTCTGGTCAGTTGCCTGTGGAAAGCGGCTCTCCTCATCCAGTAGAGACAACATGCCCATGGGCTTCTGAAGGAACAGGTCCAGCAGTGGCCGGTTGTCTTCATACTCAATCATTCGAGCGTCCACATCTTCATTCAGATACTCATCCTGCAGAGTAACCAAAGAGCATCTCTCACCTCAGAGAAACAGATTACATGTAATATGGATTATGTAATCAGATTACAAAAAGTACTTCTAATAAGATTACATTACATTTTTGATGATCAATCAGCGAACGACAATAACTAGTGCATCATTTACTGATTAAGCTCCAAAATTTTAAAAGAGTGGTCTGAACCAGAGCCTGACATGCGATAGGTCTAGCAGTGCAGTTCCGTTCCTCATTTGACCACATACAAAAAAAACTTGATTTTTACAGAGACGCTGGGAAAATAACTGAGTAATGCAATCTTTGCCTTATTAAAATGATATCCATTAAATAGATATGCAATCTTTCCAATCTTATTCAATCTCACATCCAATTTTAATCATCTTAATGTATATTTGCATTTATAATAAGTTTGATTGTTGGATTGAAAGTGTCAGTGTTTCAAACAAACCTGCATCCTCCTGACCACAATTAAACACTCTTAGGTAAAAATGTATTTCCTTCCATCTGTCTAACAAAGCATTTACACACTGTATAAATGTGAGTTCCCAACAACATTGTTGAACTCCGTTGGTTGACGCCTGGAGGTCTGTAACCTCTTAAACTAGAGCAAATGACTAGTTACGGCTACACCATGGCATCTTGTAAGCACATGTTCAACCCAGAGAGAAAATGCCTCTTCTGTCCCTTCTTTTAACTGCCATGCTCATAAATTTCAATACACACATACAAATTATTCACTGGAGCAACACACACACATACAGTACACACAAAGAGGCATGTCCGAGATATCTAATCTAATTGTGAAGAAGAGTTTGTAGCCTCAGGTGAAATCATCCAGCGATCAGGGAACAAGCATATTTTTTGGACAGTAAGTCTTATACGCCTGACATATACACCTCGGGAGATGAAAAAACAACAAAAATGCAGCAACACAACACTCTATATTCATATTTTCCATAAATGCCCTTCTTATTGCTGCTATGTGAAATATTATTACTATTATTGTTATTATTTGATTTTGGGGTGAAATCCCAAAAGACCTGGACATATTTTCATGAGATTCACCCATATCTTTTATCAAAAGTCATGCGTAAATCAGTTGAACCACAGTAAAGTAGACATCACACTTGCACATTCACCTAAGCAGCATTTTCATTAAGCCTTAAAGACCCAAAAGCAAAGTCAGCGTCTCCTGTCGTAACCCTTGTTTCAAATGATTTATGAAGGCACTAATGTGGGTTACTCTCAAACGTTTAGAGGCACCAAATCATTTCCTCCCTCAAGGCTACAGTCAGCCCAGTCAGTCTGGGGAATCGCCACGCTTGCATGAATAAAAATAAATGGTGAATATCCTCCCCTGCCTGCTTGCTCGCAACCCCGTAAAATGATAAATTATGAGGTGCTATCACCATTTAGATGGAAATGAGGTTATACCGAGGTGGGGACAATAAAATAAAGACTTATAAATGCTCCAAAAAGGCTTAGAACAGCTCCTCAAGTATTCGTGATTGGATAGGATAGCTTTATCAGAGACAGGATGTACCTGCTCCCAGGCGAATATGTGCTGGTTGAAGTAGAATTGGATCTGCTCGTTGGCAATATTGATGCACAGCTGCTCAAAAGAGTTCCTCTTAAAGTTCTCAAAGCCAAAGATGTCCAGGATGCCAATGTTTAGACCCTTTTCTTCCTCCCTGGAGAGAAGTTGAATGAATAAATGATTAGTATGATTTATAAAACTTGTAGACTAATATTAAAGAGCATTAAGATGTTAGTTGACAAACAAGCTCTTCATGGAGAAATAACAGTAAGAGTATAGAACAATATAAATAATATGGACAGTATAGCTCAGATCGTTTGTCTTTGGGATAATTCATGACAAATGTCTGAGTGTCACATTGCAATCCTGTCTTTAATAGCAGACTGTTGGATATTGACAGTTCTGAGCACAGTTTGGAGAAAAGGAGAAAAACATGAGAAGCAGGACACTTAAGCAAAATCTCCATTTGCTCTCCATTAAATCTCACTTCTTTCTAGGAGAAACAAATGAGAAATTAAGATCTCATTTGTGATTTGGAATTGTTTCACTCTTTCTTTATTTCTCTCACTCTGATTGGTCGTCTAGTTTCAGGAGAGAGTTGATGCGGTTAACAATCCAGCTGAACAGGCGTCCGTAGAGGGCTTTGCCCATGGCGTCCCGCACCTCAGAGGCTTTCTCTACTGTATTCGACCGGACGATGGTTTCCCCTCGCATGACCACACAGTGAGAGGTCAGAGCTTCCTGCAGCTCATCTGCACGGATACACAGCAGCGCTGCAGCTGCACACACAAACACATATAACATAAGAACAATGCATTTAGAAATATATGAGTAGCTGATGCGCATGTTGTCCATACCCCTTTTTTATAATCAACATTTTAATATTCAGGTTCAATTTCTTTGAATGTTTTAGGGAAAGTGTTTACATGTATATCAGGTCATGTGACTGTTTACAATTTATTTTTCATGTTTTTCACCATTTATATCAACTTCTTGCCTTTACTAATTCATTTAAAATGGTCCTGCGGTGTGACAAATACATTGTAAAAGAACAAATATCCATGTGGTCTCTCAATTAATATTAGTCATAAAAAAAACTGCATGCATAATAATGACAAAAGAATGAGCAAAATTATGTTTAAAATAGGTTTTGGTATAACATGTCACACCACAGGACATGTCAACATCCTCAAAATATTTACATATAAGGGCTATAGCCCAATTTCCATACTACTAAGTATGAAACATTAGTACTACAATGGTAACTTATACTTTTAAGAATGTAGTAAGCTAGTACACTAGAATTTAGACATACTATCATGTCATAAAGCCCCTGTTTCCACCTGGTATTCAATCACATGTGGTCAGCCCTAAATTCCTGAAAAATGGGGTCTAAAACGTTTTGTGATCGGATCACAAAAACCTCTGAAATGAACGCATGTGACCATATCACTTTTGAGGTGTAAACACTAATCTGTCCTGCATCCCGGCAGCAGTGAAGCTCCACCCCTCACATGTCAATCAACAGCTGTGCTGAAACAAGAGTTTGAACTTTGCTGCTTTAAAAGGAAATAATTGTCCGATCTAAAAAATGTTAAAAAGCGGATACATACACAATCACAAGAGCTTCACGGATCTTCTTTAGAGTGTTTGATATCAACACAGATGACAAGCATGAACACCTGAAGCTCCTTTAATACAGGTAATCCGCTAAAATAATGGATAATTCTGCTTGACATGTTGTGTTTGTATTTACATTAAATTTCAACCTCATCTGGGAGAAACAGTGTGCCATTCTTTTTTTATTTATATTTTTTTACACGCTTTCTTTGTCTTTTCTTACATTGTTGAACTTTATTATCATGCAGTAACACACTGACATAGTGATTGATGTATGTCGTCATGAAACAAAGACCCTCCCCTCAAAATCCGAACACAAGTGATCACAGGAGACACATTTAAGAGACCAGGTGTAAACAGCCATGTGTCTAACCTGACCACATATGATCAGATCACCCGAGACGCATATTAATACCAGGATGAAAATCATGCTCAAATGCATACCTCAGAAACAAGAAGTCTTGTTAATTTTGACTTAACCCCATGACGTCTGATTTCAAAGATTTATGAAATTTACACAGTGATCTGGGACACACTAATCCCTAAAAGGCATACAATATTCTGTAGAACGACTAGTACTCCTGCTAAAAACAAATGCTAAAACCAGTCTATAGTGGTTTGTTGGTGTTAGCTGGTTTAGTTGGCCTCACAAGCTGCCTAAACTGGTGTTCAGCTGGTTGTCCAGCCTGACCAGCAGATGAGTGACCTGAAACCTGAAAACAGACTAGTCAGAACAGTGGTAACCAGTTTGGTGTTCAGATTACACCTGCAAACCACCTATGTTTTTTTGCATGCTAAACACGCTAGTGATGTGCTAACTTACCGCTCTCTAGTACTGCCATGTTGGAAATATTGCTTTTGTCTGTCTGATGCTCAGACGCAACAGATGTGAACTCGACATCACCAGCGTTTAGGATTCCAGCTAATATACTGTAAACACTCCCGAGCTCCTGAAGGAATCATGACAAACAAATACAATAATGTTGTATGAAAACATCACTAACATTAAAACATAATTTGACATGATAATATCAAATGATAATATGGGTTATTCTTTAATGCTGTATATTTTCATTTTGCAGTAATATATCTCCTAATACATTAGAGGAAATATTCTGGGGCCGTGTCAGTGGGTGGACAAGGGTGGGCCCACTCTGGCGGCTTGTCTGCTCACCCTAGATGATCGGACGGACTGCAAACAGTTTAGATTGGTGTAGTGAAAGTTAAGTTGAACCTCTGACACTTGTAAAATCCACAAAAGATGCATATTAGGAGCATTGCAACAAATTAGATACAGTGAGTCTTGTGTACTTTGCTGTTGCGTTCAAACTTTAGCGTCTGGCCATGGACGGGTTTTCAGGGTCAAGGTAACGTTCACTCTGTGCAGCGCTGCAGTTGCAAGGCCGTGCTTAATATCTGCGAGCCACAACTTGATGTATTCGATTCACACACAAAAAAGAAAACGTCAGAAACTGAGAGGCAATTACTTAAAAAACGAGATATTATTCTTTTGTGCCCCGATAGTTCTCAAAATATCTGGATGGTTGTGTCTGAGAGTTATTAAGAGTGGTGAGCTTTTGACTCAGATTCAGCATTTTTCAGAGATTTGGAACAACACAGTGGGATGCATGCCTGTAATATACAGTTCATATTAGTGGTCGACCGATCAGGGTTTTCTAGTCATCTGTTTATAAACCATTACAGTGAATATGTTAAATAAAAACATTTATTTCAAATGAAAGAATTAGGGGGGAAATCTTGGCCCCTAAATGCGGCGGTTGTTTGCAGCATTGTCTGCACTGGTTTAACGCCCGATTCAATAAAGGAATTATGCAGATCAAGCAACTGCACGACCACACCGACAAATTAGCCGCTAAACACAATTTAAACGCGCAGTTGTGATCTTGTGGGCTGGTTCTGAGCACTCTTCATGTTTTGTAATTACAAAGCAGAAAATAAGAAATTAGGCCTTCATATTATATGTTGTATTGGAGTTTTAGAAATTGCTGTAATTTCTTCAGTTAATAGTAATAAAATATATAATTATATCAAAGTGTTATGGATAATGAAAAGATGAATATCATTTTTTTCCTGTTTGTTCTAGTTTAGATAAAACACTAAACGTTTCAACTAAGAGACATACATTTCAAGGACATATAAGTTTGTTAAGAATTTCCAGCTCCTCTGAGGAAGAACTTGTCTAACACTTTGATTAGATTTGTCAAAGGCGTTGAATCTTTGACATAAATTAAAGAGTATTGTTTGAAGAAGTTTATTTAAGTATGTATTTGAATGAGCTACCACTTTGTTGTCTGTCATCGTATCACTGTAAATAATAAGAAAAACTATTATTCTTTTTTTTTATTATTATCTATGTCTTGCTGCTGTATTTGTATTGTTGTTTACTGGAAGCTTCTGTCACCAAGACAAATTCCTTGTATGTGTAAGCATACTTGGCAATAAAGCTCATTCTGATTCTGAATAAAATAATAATTCAACAAATAGGGGGGAATACACTAAGAGTGAATTGCACAAGGTCAATGTGCTCTCTAGTGCCCCATTCACAGAAGGAATTATGCAGATCAGACAACAACGCAAATGCACCAATAAAATGTGTGCAATTTGCACGAAAATTCTGATCTTGTAGGGGTCGATTCTGAGCTATATTGCGGAGGACGCAGCAGACCACCACCTTGAAATGACACATTCTGTCGGGACTGTACATCAACACAGTTAACCTGACACCTGAATCATCTCTTAAACATGCCAAAAGTTTGCTTGACTGCTTGATATCTGGATATATGCCAGGTTATAACGCTTCTCCATCATTTAATCATTATTTGATGATTACTGCTGATGTGATCGAAAGAAAATGTACACAAACATCTCTTCTACACAAAATTGCCTTTGATAATTTTGATAATAAATGTGTACGTTTGTTTGGATTGATGGCCTCAGCGTGCCCAGAGCATATTTCTGAAAGATTAGGTATACCCTAAAAATTATTTCTGAAATTACAACACAAACATATATACTTTTTTACAGACACAGAATCCAAAAGGTACTTTGTAACCGCAATGACCTGTTCAAGGTTTCTTGCCCACAACAATGGCTTCATATTTTGGCAGATGGGGCACAGCAGCTCATAATTAGCGGCTCATTGCCACGAATGACTGTTTGATTATGTTGAGTCCTTGAATACTGTGTTCTGTAATGTCAAGGTAGTCAAACTGTCACTCATAGGCCTGTGATTACTCCTGTCTCCTTCAACAAAATAGAAAAAGTTGACATTACAGAGACCTCGAAGGACATTCACGTTTCATTACTCTTACAGACTGCCGCCACTTTATTGGCCTGTCTTTGGTAGTTTAGTATTATACAGCAAAACAGTGACCACTCACTTTTTAGTGGCCTTGATTGCAAAATGATTTTACCCATTCATTTTATCCATAATGATTTTAAAAACTTCAATAAAGTGTTATAAGTCATGCAAAAGCCAGCAGATGAGTCACATCATTATACAGTAAAAAGGTATATGAAATGTTCTAAACAATACAAACAAAATTAAAACTATTCATGCATCACTAAAACTAACTAAAACGAAACTTAAACTGAAATTGAAAATGAAAACACAACGCAAAATAAATTAAAAAACTGGTGACATTTTAAAAACTATAATGACTGTTGTGGTGCTACAATAGTACACAATAGTACCATATAAAATGATTGACTTATATTTATTGAGTATAAAAATTATAGAAAAATTATATATTAAATAAAGGTTTTTAAATATATATTAGCAAAATACACGTAAATATATTTGTAGTTTTAGAGTGAAGCAGACCTGATTACATCATTTGCAATGCTTTATGTGACTGGCAGTCGCTGCTGAGCTTCTCTTCAGTGAAATCAGTTCATGGTAACAGCGACTTCTCTGACTGGTGGAACTCTCTTCAGGATTATGGGCAATGTAGTTCTTCACCAGATATTTCACATTTAAACACATATTTTTAATAATTTAAATTCAGAAGCTAATCTGTTTAGAACTGTAGTCCCACACTACAAGGACGATTTAGCTGAATTAACAGACATTTTTGTATGAATTAATTAATTTAGGCACTGGACAAATATACAAGCTTCACATTTCTACTTTTAAGCCAGCCACATATCTTGCCCCAATAGGATTGGATACCGAAAACCGTTTTTAAAATGGAAATGGTTACATTAAAAAAATTTAAATACCGGAACCATGTGATTTTCATGACTTTTGGTTCCGTTAACAATTCCCTAACTTGCATTTTTTGCACCAATGCGGATGGAAAACCATACTAAAATACTTTGTCAGTTTTTTCTTCTGAACTATTAGCTGCAGCGCTGCCTCTCTACTGAATGTACAGCAGGAAACCATTGTAGTCCGAGAAGGTTCTGTTGAATTGTCAATGGAACTGTTAAGGAATTGGAATCATTAAGAGGAAATGGAACTTTGATTGTTACATTTCTTACAATTCCCATCCCAATGCTCAATAGCCTTCTGTTGATAGTTGTCACGAACGCCTACGAAGGCGCCTCCCCGATCGGCCACCGAAGATCTGACTCACCTGAGTATTAACTTTCCCCGCAACCCACATACCAGGCTTGATTAGCCCACAGCTGCTCCCCATTAATCTCCCTCTATATAAACCACGCGCAGTTGCACACACACTGCGAAGTCTTGTTTGCTCCGGCTACATTACCGAGCATTTCTAGTTTACATTCCCTGCTGATTATCTGTTTACCGACCTTGCTTTGCCTGCCTGACTACGTTTGTTTGCTGCCTGCCCCGACTCTCTGCCTGCCTTACCACTCTCTCTGCCTGCCTACGATTGCCTTGTTTGCCCATGCCTGACCATTGCCCGTTATCGCCTGTGTACTTCAATAAAAGACTGCTTATGGATCCCAGCTTATCTGAGACTTTGTTACAGAAGACTTCGCCAAACACCGATCCAGCGGTAATATCACGCCTGGCCGAAGAACTCTCTGCCCAAGCAAGTCAGCTGTCAGCCCAACAACACCAACTCGGTCGCCTCACGTCAGCCGTGGAAGAAGTTATGCGGGCCGTACAAGCTCTGCACCAACCCGCTCCAGCACCCACCGTGCCTCAAGCCAGTCCCGCGGTCGTCACCGCTCCTCACTACCAGTCGATCACCAGCCCACGGCTTTCACTTCCCGAGAAGTTTGATGGCTCGCCCTTGAAGTGCAAGGGCTTCATCATGCAGTGCTCGGTTTTCCTCACTCAGCAACCGGCACTTTACCCCACTGATGAGAGCAAGATCCTCTTTGTATGTTCAGTTCTCACAGGCAGAGCCCTCGACTGGGCTAACGCAGTCTGGACTAACCAGGGTTTCGCCCAGACTACCTTCGACTCCTTCAGGCACAGCCTGATTAGCGTCTTCGATCACCCTGATAGCGGCAAGAGTGCGGGCGAACAGCTGCTAGCCCTACATCAGGGAAACCGCACGGCGGCGGATTACGCACTTTCCTTCCGCACCCTCGCCACACAGACCGGCTGGCAGGAAAGCCCCCTCAAGCTTCTCTTCCGACAGGGTCTGAATGCCGATCTACAGTCCGAACTGGCCTGTCGTGATGAAGGTATCTCCCTCGATCTGTTCGTCACCCTGGCGATACGCATTGATAATCTCATCCGCTCCAGACGACCAGCCCGGTGGGCAGCACCGGTAACTCCGACTCATCAACCCCATGAGGATTCCGAACCCATGCAGGTCGGTCGGACTCATGTCACCCAAGAGGAAAGAGAACGTCGCCTCTCCCATCACCTCTGCCTCTACTGCGGCCAAGTGGGGCATCTATGCGCCATCTGCCCGACGCGCCCATCGCAATCCGGGGTGAGTCAACTAACTACTTCTACCCTCACTTTCACTTGTCTTGAAGTGCCCATCAAACTCACTCACGTTTCGGTCAATATCACCACCCGCGCCATGGTCGACTCGGGAGTGGCAGGCAACTTTGTTGATGAGTCATTATGCAGACGTTTTAACATTCCCTTGATATCTTGTATCCCTCCTTTGGCAGTGGCGGCGCTAGACGGGCGCCCCCTGGGGACCGGTCGCGTGTGCTACACCACCATCGACATGATCCTGCAGGTGGGGGCACTGCACATTGAGACCACACACTTCTTCGTCATTCACTCACCCCACAATCCAGTCATTCTCGGCCATCCCTGGTTACGAAAACACAACCCACAAATCTCCTGGCAGGATCATCAAATCACACAGTGGGGCGCCGACTGCACGACGAGATGTCTGAGACCAGTCACGCCTACCACCGTAGGAGCAACCGGTATCTCGAAGGAATCCCAGGTCTCACCCCTGATACCCACTAAATACGCTGATCTAAGCATAGCATTCAGTAAGACCAAGGCAGCGCAGCTTCCACCACCACTGCGCGCACGACTGCGCCATTGAGCTCATTCCCGGCGCTTCACCGCCCAAAGGCAGAATCTTCCCCCTGTCGGATCCCGAATCCCGCGCCATGAAGTCTTACATAGAGGAGGAGCTAGCCAAGGGGTTCATTCGGCCATCCACTTCACCAGCAGCAGCCGGCTTCTTCTTCGTGGGAAAGAAGGATGGATCCCTGCGCCCCTTTCACGGCCTCAACGACATCACCGTGAAATTCCGCTACCCACTTCCTCTAATCCCCGCGGCCCTTGAACAACTACGGTCCGCTAAGATCTATACCAAGTTGGACTTACGCTGCGCCTACAATCTCATTCGCATCCGGGAAGGGGACGAGTGGAAGATGGCCTTCTCCACCACTAACGGCCACTATGAGTACTTGGTGATGCCTTTCGGCTTGTCTAATAGCCCCTCTGTGTTCCAGTCGTACATTAATGACATCTTCCGAGACATGCTGAACCAGTGCATTATCGTCTACATGGATGACATCCTGGTTTACTCCAACTCCCTAGAAGAGCACATCACGCAGGTCAGAGCAGTGTTGAAGCGGCTAGCCGAACACCAACTTTACGCCAAGGCAGAGAAGTGCGAGTTCCACCTGACCACCGTCGCATTCCTCGGATACATCATCAGCCCAGAGGGGGTGGCCATGGACGAGAACAAGGTGCGGGCTGTCTTAAACTGGCCACAACCCAACACTGTGAAGGAGCTCCAAAGGTTCCTGGGATTCTCTAACTTTTATCGACGTTTCATCAGGAATTTAGTACCGTCACCTCGTCCCTCACTGCCATGGTGAAGGGGGGACAGACCAAGCTCCACTGGTCCGCCGACGCACTCCGGGCATTCAACCAGCTCAAGGAACGCTTCACCTCAGCTCCCATTCTGCACCATCCCAATCCAGACCTCCCTTTCGTGGTGGAAGTGGCCGCATCCGGCACAGGTATCCGTGCCATCCTCTCCCAATGCCAGGGTAACCCCCTCAAATTGTTTCCCTGCGTGTTTTACTCCCGCAAACTCTCTCCAGCGGAGCAAAACTACGATGTAGGCAACCGCGAACTCCTGGCTATGAAAGCCGCGAGGAGTGGCGGCACTGGCTAGAGGGGGCTCGACACCCATTCCAGGTGCTTACCGACCACCGCAACTTGGAGTATTTGCGCTCTGCCAAGAGACTCAACCCTCGACAGGCCCGATGGGCATTGTTCTTCACACGTTTCTGCTTCTCCATCTCTTATCTCCCGGGATCAAAGAACGTCAAGGCGGACTCACTTTCCCGTCAGCACGATGCCATGCCTCCAAGCCCCGTCGCTGAACCGATCATCTCGTCCACCTTGATTCTGGCTCCCATCCAGTGGGACATCATGGCTGACATCGCACAAGCCCAGACGACTGATCCACCTCCACCCGACTGTCCACCCAACCAGACATTCGTACCACCCAGCCTCCAAGAGAGGGTAATTCGCTAGGTCCACGATGCCACGAACTCTGTGCACCCCGACATCTTTACCACCATACGCCTCCTGCAAAATCGTTTCTGGTGGGGGACCTTGCAGGAAGACGCCACCGATTTCGTGAACGGGTGCCCCACCTGCAACGCAGCCAAAACCCCGAAACAACCTCCCGCAGGTCTCCTTCAACCTCTACCCATACCACAACATCCTTGGTCACACATCGCTATCGACTTCATCACCGACCTACCTGTCTCCCGAGGTCATACCACCATATTAACAGTCATTGACCGCTTCTCCAAGACATGCTGCCTAATACCATTACCCAAGCTCCCCACAGCTCTCGAGACCGCTGAACACCTTCTCAATTATGTTTTCCGCTACTATGGGCTACCCCAGGACATTGTATCGGACCGTGGACCCCAGTTTACCTCCAGGGTATGGCGAGCCTTCTTTCGACTATTAGACATTAACATCAGCCTCACCTCAGGGTACCACCCCCAGTCAAACGGTCAGACGGAACGATTAAACCAGGAAATCACCAAGTTTCTTCGCACCTACTGCCACCACAACCAATCAGATTGGAGCCCTTTCCTCCCCTGGGCCGAATACGCCCAGAGCTCCATCCTAAAACCCTCGACCAACCTAACTCCCTTCCAGTGCGTCCTGGGGTATCAACCTCCTCTGTTCCCCTGGTCCGGCGAGCCATCGGAGGTCCCGGCGGTTAACGACTGGCTCCAGCGCAGCGAGGCGGTATGGGATAAGGCCACCTGACTACCGCAGTTCTCCCACCTTCCATGTCTCGTTGCTAAAACCCGCCGGTGGCCCGAGGTCGGAGGAGGAGGAAGCGAACCCCGGCCCCCCTCCCATCACCGTGGGCAGTGAAGAAGCGTTCCTGGTGTGAGAATTATTGGACTCCAGACGCCAGCGAGGTCGGATCCAATACCTAGTGGATTGGGAGGGGTACGGTCCAGAGGAGTGGTCATGGGTCGGGACAGATGACATCCTCGATCCCAACCTCATCTCAGAGTTCCACAGGACCCACCCAGAGAAACCGGCCCCCCGACCTCGAGGTCGACCCCGTCGTCAATCACGTCCTCGCTTCAGGAGCCGCTCACAGGAGGGGGCTCTGTAACGAACGCCTACGAAGGCGCCTCCCCGATCGGCCACCAGAGATCTGACTCACCTGAGTATTAACTTTCCCCGCAACCCACATACCAGGCTTGATTAGCCCACAGCTGCTCCCCATTAATCTCCCTCTATTTAAACCACACGCAGTTACACACACACTGCGAAGTCTTGTTTGCTCCGGCTGCATTACCGAGCGTTTCTAGTTTACATTCCCTGCTGATTATCTGTTTACCGACCTTGCTTTGCCTGCCTGACTACGTTTGTTTGCTGCCTGCCCCGACTCTCTGCCTGCCTTACCACTCTCTCTGCCTGCCTACGATTGCCCTGTTTGCCCGTTGCCTGACCATTGCCCGTTATCGCCTGTGTACTTCAATAAAAGACTGCTTATGGATCCCAACTTACCTGAGTCTTTGTTACAATAGTTCATTACTGAAAACATTTTTGTATGTTTTTACAAACTTTTTCTGTGGTAATCGGTAGCATACGATGCCACAAATGCCATATAGCTTTAAATTCCAGGTATTTAACCCAGAAAAATCCTTGAAGCACCAGAATATTGATGGTTTGCTATTGAACAGAAATTGTAGTTCTTCTATGGTATCAGGTTGTAAAACCTTGGGTTCTGTTCTTGTCTTTTTAAAAACACATCTTCTCTTTAAATTGTGCAGGATTGTGATGTACCTCTAGGGTGAAGCCGATGACTTTAAAACACTGTTCCACTGTCTCAAACTGCTCCTTATAGAAGGCACTCCCTACTATGTCAGGCACTAATTTAATATTCTCATTGTGGAGATACCTGGAATTGAGAAAAATGAAGAGAAGTACGTAAATGAACAGTCTAAAAAAAGGATACCAGAGAAAGATACAAATAAAAACAGCAGGCTGTTGGCAGGAGCTCAGGAACTCACTTTGGAGTTTTGCTATCTGACAGCTTGTAGTGGCCTAGTTTCTTCCTCTCTGCCAGACCGGCGTAGATATAGTAGAAAATGTGGAAGTTACGTTCCCCTCTGAAGAAAGAATGCATTTAGAGGTTTCACTTACAACAAGATAATTGCCTTTGTTTACTCTTTTTAGTTCAACAGTGGTGCTTGCTAAGTTTTTGGCTGGTAAACTAAACAACGGCCAACATATTTTTGGAAAAATATTGGGAAACGATAAGACTAGAGCAGGTAAGGTTAAGTCATCCATAGAAATTGTCATTGATCAAAACAAAAGAGACCCCTTTGATTCGATGGCATTACATTGAATTATGCTGCAGTATCAGAGTTCAAAGCCCTCAATGTGAGGACTCTTACCCAGCTTGTTGTGTGACTCTAGATTTCTCCAGAAGGTATTCTGAGATCTGAGCTCCCACCACCGTTCCCCCGCAGGTGAACTTCATCTCCAGATACTTTCCAAAGCGACTGGAGTTATCATTGATCACAGTACAGGCGTTTCCAAAAGCTTCTACTAAACCATTGACCAACAAAATCTTCTCCTGGAGGGACCGATTGTTGGCCTGAAAAAGATTTACAAAGAGTACAGGTACTGTTTATCCTATATGACTAAAGCATTTCTACCTTTTTCACAACAACCTCTGAATAGATAGAATACTTTAATCTCAAAATATTTTAAAGCTGATGTAAGTATACACTCACCTAAAGGATTATTAGGAACACCATACTAATACTGTGTTTGACCCCCTTTCGCCTTCAGAACTGCCTTAATTCTACGTGGCATTGATTCAACAAGGTGCTGAAAGCATTCTTTAGAAATGTTGGCCCATATTGATAGGATAGCATCTTGCAGTTGATGGAGATTTGTGGGATGCACATCCAGGGCACGAAGCTCCCGTTCCACCACATCCCAAAGATGCTCTATTGGGTTGAGATCTGGTGACTGTGGGGGCCATTTTAGTACAGTGAACTCATTGTCATGTTCAAGAAACCAATTTGAAATGATTCGAGCTTTGTGACATGGTGCATTATTCTGCTGGAAGTAGCCATCAGAGGATGGGTACATGGTGGCCATAAAGGGATGGACATGGTCAGAAACAATGCTCAGGTAGGCTTTGGCATTTGAACGATGCCCAATTGGCACTAAGGGGCCTAAAGTGTGCCAAGAAAACATCCCCCACACCATTACACCACCACCACCAGCCTGCACAGTGGTAACAAGGCATGATGGATCCATGTTCTCATTCTGTTTACGCCAAATTCTGACTCTACCAACAGAAATCGAGACTCATCAGACCAGGCAACATTTTTCCAGTCTTCAACTGTCCAATTTTGGTGAGCTCTTGCAAATTGTAGCCTCTTTATCCTATTTGTAGTGGAGATGAGTGGTACCCGGTGGGGTCTTCTGCTGTTGTAGCCCATCCGCCTCAAGGTTGTGCGTGTTGTGGCTTCACAAATGCTTTGCTGCATACCTCGGTTGTAACGAGTGGTTATTTCAGGCAAAGTTGCTCTTCTATCAGCTTGAATCAGTCGGCCCATTCTCCTCTGACCTCTAGCATCAACAAGGCATTTTCGCCCACAGGACTGCCGCATACTGGATGTTTTGCCCTTTTCACACCATTCTTAATAAACCCTAGAAATGGTTGTGTGTGAAAATCCCAGTAACTGAGCAGATTGTGAAATACTCAGACCGGCCCGTCTGGCACCAACAACCATGCCACGCTCAAAATTGCTTAAATCACCTTTCTTTCCCATTCTGACATTCAGTTTGGAGTTCAGGAGATTGTCTTGACCAGGACCACACCCCTAAATGCATTGAAGCAACTGCCATGTGATTGGTTGATTAGATAATTGCATTAATGAGAAATTGAACAGGTGTTCCTAATAATCCTTTAGGTGAGTGTATATATTATGTTTCACATTTTAATATGCAAACTTTAAGTTAAGCCATTTGTACGTTGATTTCACCTAAAAGTATAAACACAGTGGCACTATGAAAACATCCCTCTGTTTATTAGAGCATCCTCATGAGCCAGACACAGTAACATTGGCTAAACCAATATGTGGGGCGGGACAACCTTTTTGAACAACCAATGGGGTGTGTTTTCTGGAATCTGTTTGAAATATTTGATCATTTTTGCAATTCCGTTTGGTGATGCTAGTGGCTCTGAAATGATGGGAATTAAGGAAAAAAATATTTCCGTTTATCCAAATGAATCAAGTCATTTTCTTCTCATCCTACATAACTCCAACAGGAACCAATTACAAATCAGAATGTCTACAGTACTAATCAAAACACATTCGAAACTTGTTTTTCTTTTATGGTGCTTTGTGTAAATCCATTGGCACCAATCAGATTTTTAATCCTGAAAAAGCAACCCAACCAATTGTGTGAGTTGGGGGTGGAACTACAGATGGGGAGTGTCTGGGAGACCTGGTTGAAAACGTTATTTTTGCAGTTACATTTGGTGTCACTTTGGTGCAAAAAAAAATAAATAAAAGAATACACTTCACCAGATAATGTCACACATTAGAGCTCAAAAACTTGAGCTTGTATATAAGAATATACCTTGCCGAGGACTGTGAGCTGTTGGACTAACAAATGAGCACTCTCTGTTTTTCCAGCTCCACTTTCTCCACTGATGACAATACACTGTACACAGAAAGCCAAGGAGAGTTTAGACCACTATATATTACATGAGCATGACTGATATACTCCAGCAGCTCTGAGTACCTGATCAGCGTTATAGGACACCATGGACTGGTATGCGATGTCTGCCACTGCATATATGTGTGGAGGGTTTGATGTTCTCTTGGCTCCAATGTAAATCTTGGAATGCTGTCAGAGAAAAGGAATAATAAGTTCAATATTTGACTTATTTGATAAATATTTAAAACAAAATTTTTTAAATTAAGAAAATCTGAGTCCTTTTCTCTCTCATGATGCCCTGAGCATTACTATGTCGTTGCTGAGGTGTTTTGAGTGGATATTAATTAATCGCAATATGGTTGTTATGCTGCCTTTAAGTGGACCTGGAAAGCTCCAACTTCAGAGTTGGCATTAGTTATTACAACATGCCACGCATTCAAGTGGGAAACAAAATTATGGAAGATGCCAAACTTAAACAAGTACACAACGAACGACGGCTAAAACTCTTTTTTTCTGTTGTTTCAGTACATTTCTAAAGTGGCTAAACGATTTTAGACATTCTGGAACATCCGCCTGATTTAGCCATTGATTAGCCACACCCCCTCTTTACAAAACCCTGCTCTTCAAATACACTTCAAAGAGGGCTATTACAGAGACAGGTGTGATATTTCATGGCACCAATTTCAATAATATCTGACAGGTCAAAAGTATGTTTTCTGCATGTAATTAAATTTAAAAAATCCCTTACAGCACCTTAAGGGTGTTTTGAGAGGTTGTTACTGCATTGATATGTAGTTGTTAATGTGTTTTGAGTGGTTGTTACCACATCACTATGCGGGAATGTGTTTTAAGTGGCTGTAGGCACATTGTTCTGTGGTTGTTAAGGTGTTTTGAGTCGTTGCTAGCGCATTGCTGTGCAGTTTTTAAGATGTTTTAAGTGATTGTTAGCACATATTTGCAGTCATTAAGGCGTTTTAGTGGTTGTTACCACATTGCTGTGCTGTTGTTAAGGTTCTTTGAGTGTCTATTAGTTTAATGATATGCGGTTGGAAAGTTATTTTGAGTGGTTGTTAATGTAACGGGAGTCAGCTGGTACGTGATAGCTGTGCGGTATGTGTAAACCTCACTCTCCTGCACTCAAGAGGTGCAATAGCGACACCGGTTCAAATCCCGCTTGGAGCAGTTCGAGTAGTACTGGTTGCAGTGCTGCTGTGACCTGGATGGGAGTGAGGTTTAGGGGTGTAAGTGTAACTGGAGCCAGCTGGTGAGTGATATCTGTACGATATGTGTAAAATGTACTCTCCTGGCCTCAAGAGGTGCACTAGCGACTGATGCTAGAAGCTGTAGAATTTAGCCTCGTCGTTAGCGTGCCTGTCTCCCATGCATGCTGATGCTGATTCAAATCCCGCTCAGAGTGGGTCGAGAGGGACCGGTTACATTAGCTTATTGCTATGCTGTTGTTAAGGAGTTTTTAATTGTTGTTAGAATATTGCTATGCTATTGAAGGTGTTTTGAGTAGTTGTTAGCGCATTGCCATGCGGTTGTTAAAGTGTTTTGAATTGTTGTTAGTGCATTGCTGTGTGGTTGAAGGTGTTTTGAGTAGTTGTTAGCGCGTTGCTATGCGGTTATTCAGGTGTTTCTTAGTGCATTGCTATGCAGTTGAGGGTGTTTTTCAGTGGTTGTTAGCATATCGCTATGGGGTTGTTATGGTATTTTGAATTGTTGGTAGTGCATTGCTATGCAGTTGATAAGGTTTTTCGAGTGGCTGTCAGTGCATTGCTATGTGGTTGTTAATGTGTTTTGAGTGGTTGTAAGTGCATTGCTATGCAGTTGTTAAGATGTTTTGAGTGGGCTTTAGCATTTGGAATTTGTGGATTTTGTAATGTAACAAGGACCAGTATGTCAGTAAAAGACTGCCTCTATGGCCAGACATCTATGCCTGCTTTTACAACGTTGTACCATTGGCCCTTCCCACTTCTCAGTCAGGTGAAGAAAATAGAGATGGGTCTCATCTGTCATGGGAGATTCAGGGGATGCACCATGTTAGAAATCGTGACAGTTGGCATTAACATTGAAGTCAAAAGGAAACACTGAGGCCAAAACAGAGAGTTTCAGGGAGAGGACCAGAGACAGGGTGGAAAGTGATCATATATTACTAAATTATGACTGTTTTGGTACAGAACATATAATAATAAAAGAGTATGTCATGACCCCTTTAAGGTATTTTGAGTTGTTGTTCGCAAACTACAATGCGTTTGAAGATGTTTTGCGTGGTGTTTGGAGCACGTCTAAGCAGTTATTAAGGTGCTTCGAGTGTTAGCGCACTGTTATGTGGTTGTTAAGGTGTTTTGAGTGGTTGTTAGCGCATTGCTATGCAGTTAAAGGTGTTTTGAGTGGTTGTTAGAGCATTGCTATTCAGTTGTTAAAGTAAAAGATCACCCAAAAATGAAAATTCTCTCATCATTTACTCACCCTCATGCCATCACAGATGTGAATGACGTTCTTTCTTCAGCAGAACACAAAAGAAGATTTTTGGAAGAAAATGTCAGCTGTTCATACAATGCAAGTGAATGTGTGCCAAAAATGTATGTTTCAAAAAGCATGTAAAAGCAGCATAAAAGTAATCCATAAGAATCCAGTGGTCAAATCCATGTTTTCAGAAGTGAAACCATAGGTGTGGATGAGAAACCGATCAATATTTAAGTACATTTTTGCAAGAATTTCTTCTCCCTGCCCATTAGGGGGTGTATGCATGATGAACGTGAATCGCCAAAAACACAAGAAGAAGAATGTGGAAGGAGGAGAATTTATAGTAAAAATTTACAAAAATATTGATCTGTTTCTCTCCCACACCTATCAAATCGATTCTGTAAACATTGATTTAACCACACTTTTTGGACTACTTTTATGCTGACCAGTGATTTTTGGAGCTTTAATATTTTGCCACCCATTCACTTGCATTGTATGAACCAAAAGAGCTGAGAAATTCTTCTAAAAATCTTCATTTGTGGTCTGCAGAAAGTATGGTCATACACATCCGGGATGGCATAAGGGTGAGTAAATGATGAGACTTTTTTTATTTTTAGGTGAACAATTCCTTTAAATTGTCTTGAGTGGTTGTTAGTTCATTGGTATGTATTTGTTAAGCTGCTTTGAGGGGATGTTTGCATATTTATATGCAATTGTTATGGTGTTTTTTGTGTTTGTTGGTGCATTGCTATGTGGCTGCTAAGGTGTTTTGAGTGGTTATTGGCATGTTGTCATAGCATACAGTTGCTAGTGTGTGAAAAGATTGCTTGGTGGTAACTTAATTGCATTATTAAAAACTGGTATTTTTTATCCGGTTTATTTTCAGGGAAGTAAAAAACTGTTAAACATGTGGTGTCCTGAGCAAATGTGACGTGATGAGTCACTAATTACACTACCCATGATCCTGAAAGAAATCTATCAATCAGAGAATTGAAACAAACATACCATCGCAAAAAAGCTCTGCAGCGACTGTCCACTACCATGATGCACTGTGAATGATGCAATCGAGTAGTCTCGATACATATTTGTATGTATCTGAATATTTTAAAATACAATTTTATTTAAAATGTAATAAAATCTGTGCACCCCTGAATTAAAAATAGTAATAGTCACGCCACTTATAATCTAGAGTCAAATGAAGAATCTAGAGAGAGGAGAGAGAGTGTGACACAAAGGAAAAAGGAAATGATATATGTCAGGTCTCACTGCTGTGGGTACAACGATGCAGAACAGATACTGATGGACAGGTTAGACAGAAAAAGACAGGAAAGGAAGAAACGCAGAGAGAAGGAATGCTTTCACAGTAAATGAGATGGAATGAAATGGAATGGCTTCCATAATTAAATATTGGATACACATACACACACCTCAGGGGTGTACAGCTCTGTTTCGTGGAAGGGATTCACCCCAATAAGGATGTCTCCGACGTACGTGTAGATCTGTTCCATTGCATAACGTCTCTGTAGCTGTTCGGTTACTGTGTTCTGACAGAGAAACAATTACACATCACAGATTCTATCAAACCACTGCACAAAAAATAACTGTCTAATATGGCACAGGAGTCTTCATTTTCATGCATGACCAAACCCAGACACATTGAGATGATATATTATCTAGAATGTTGCATTCATTGCACTTCACATTGTGATTTTTGTACACTATCTTGGTCCCATGGAAGCTCGAAGAATATGAAGGTGTAAGGTCTACTGTATTATTTTAAGGTCTATTGAGATGATTTGAGTTGTGAAATTATTTTCATGAAAATTAAACACTCTTTTAATTAAGCACATCCCCACCCAAACTCTCATTACTGTAATCTGAAAATAAAAGTCTATTTTATTTAAATTGTACATAATGGAGGCATTTGTTGTACTGCCTTTAATTTATACTGATGTAAATAAGAATTCATTGTAATTATCATAATAATAATAATAATTCAATATTATATTTTATTATAATAAAATTAAACTGTGCTACTTAAAGTGAGGGTACTTGTAGTTTTTGCGCAACCTGTTCATCCACAAAGTATTTTTTAATGTACTGTAATGTAAAATATATGTATATAAATATTTCTTTTTATTTTTTTTATTTTCAGCCATATTCCTTGCCCTAATTGTAATATTGTGTTCCCTATCAATAAGCTACACTTATGGTGCTGCGCTGATTTAGCGCTTTGGTAATGTCTTTAGGAGTGACCAGCTGTGAATATGTGTGCAACACGTCAATGAAATTGACTAGAATTTATAGCCTCTGCTGGTGACATCATCAGGATGCACCTGTAGCAGGGCTATAAAATGATCCGCAACAGGCGCATCGTCAGGTCTTTTGTCTGAGTTAAAATTTGTTAGGCAGTGCGCAGAAAACCTTTTCTCCTTTCCAAGAATGAGTGTGAAGCAAAGCAAACAGTGTGTGTTCCCGTGTTTACGCTTTATGGCTTAAACGGGCACACACCAGTTTTTTTTTTGTGTGTTTGGGGGAAAAGCATGATGCTCTTGCGTTGGGGCGGGTGCGAGCATTGCAATCTGTTTACAGTCAAAATGCTTCACACTCGTCTCGCTTACTTCCAAGAGCCAGCGCCCACTTTTTCATCGTGGGGCTCTCGTATTGATCTGGCTTAGGAGCGAGAGATGGGTACGTCCCTATCGCTCGCATTCTCCCCAGATCCAGCTGGTCCTTCTCGTGAGCCTGCGGACTTTAAGCTACCCACCTCTGAACATTCCCCCGCGCAGAGACTGGGGACCGGCTCGTTGCCCTCAGCAGCCCCCAAAGCAAGACATCAGGACTGTCATCTCTAAGAAGAGAAAGCCCTGGCGGTCTTGCGCCCAGCTGTGGGGGTAGCCCCCCTTGGGATGGGTCATGTAAAACATCCATCTATACCCTTCCGAAACCGCTCCATTCCCACCACCTTTGGCGTTTCGGGAGTTAGCGGTTTACAACGAAATATTGGGTGTTCTGTTGCTTCCTGCCGTAGCCCAGGATGCGGGACACTCGACATCCCCTCAACAGGAAGTGACAGAATAAAAAAAAAAAAAAGGGCAACACCCATCTCAGAGAATCTGGCAGCGTGGAAACTACTGCCAGGGGTTTCTATGAGGGCCCTAAGAACAGTAGAAAAGGCTACAGAATTAAATTTGTTCACCGTCCTCTGTGTTTCAACTGCGTGGTTCCCACTAGTGTGAAACCGGAACAAGCATATCTACTGTGGGAAGAACTGCAAATCTCTTGGTCAAAGGGGCCATAGAACATGTTCCCCTTCCAGAGATAGAGTGAGGTTACTATAGTGATACTTCCTGGTCCCCAAGAAGGATGGAGTTGCGTCCGATTTTACACCTTGGGGCCTGAATCGCTCAGAGGGCGTTCAAGTTCAAGATGCTAAACGTCAAGACGGTCGTGTCTCAAATCCAACATCACATTTAGTTGGTCACGATCGATCTCATGGTCCCGCGCTTTATAGAAAGTCTGCCACAACACAGGAAGTTCCTGAGGTTCGCATTCGGGGTGAAGCTTTCCAATATCGGGTTCTTCCATTCGGTCTAGCCTTATCACCCACACATTTACGGAATGCACGGATAAAGCACTGGCTCCTTTGCAACTCCGGGGCATCCGCATTCTGAATTACATAGATGACTGGCTGATACTAGCACAGTCACAAGAACTGGCATTACAGCACAGGGATATCGTCCTAGCTCAACTGGTTTCTCTGGAGTTGAGGCTCAACACCAAGAAAAGCGTCCTCTCTCCCACTCAGTAAACTACCTATCTGGTGATCGTATGGAATTTCGATCACAATGCGGGCACAATTGCTCTCCCGCTTGAATCGAATACATTCAGAACACGCTGAGCAAAGTCAGGTTAGGCCAAGGTTGCACTGTTCGTCTGTATCAATGACTCCTAGGCTTATGGCAACTACATCCTCGGTGATCCCCTTGGGCCTTTTGCACATGAGACAGTTTAAGTTGTGGCTCAAAGCCAGGGGATTTCATCCAAGGGCCAGTACCCTAAGGCTGATAAGTGTTACACACCCCTTTCTATGTGGTTCAGACCCCGGTTCCTCACTTTGGGTCCAACTCTAAGTGCGTCTTGCCGTCGCAGGTTGCTAATGACAGATGCCTCTCTGACGGGCTGGGGAGCGGTCTTAAGTTGTCGTCCAGCTCAAGGGGAATGGGATGGTCATCAGCTCGATTGTTACATCAACTGTCTTGAGTTGATGGCTGTATTTCTGGCCCTGAAATACTTCCTCCAGAGGCTGCCATGTCTTGGTGCGGGTGGACAACACAGTGGTAGCCTCTTACATAAAGCATCAAGGAGGTCTACGTTCACGCCAGCTGAACAGACTGGCACGGCAGATTCTCCTTTGGGCCCAGGGCAAGCTCCTGTCAATCAATGCAGTTTATATCCCTGGATGCCTAAATGTGGGAGCAGATTTACTGTCCAGACAGAAAATACAGACGGGGGAGTAGAAACTCCACCCCGAGGTAGAGGAACAAATCTGATTGAGATTTTACAGAGCACAAGTGGACCTCTTCGCCTCCAAACAGTCTCCTCTACTTCTCTCCAAGTCACCCAGCCCCCTGGGTCTGGATGCGATGGCACATACATGGCCCAGAGTTCGCCAGCATGGGTCCTGCCTCTTACTGATAGCACCGCGTTGGCCGAACAGGGTATGGTTCTTCGGAGATATTGTCTCTCCTCGACGCCTCGCCTTGGCCGATTCCGGAAGGTCCTGTCTCAGGCACAGGGGACAATATTTCATCCCCGGCCCGAGCTATGTAACCTTCATGTTCATGTTCACTAAGCACTAAATCAGAGCAGCATCAAAGTGTAGCTTTTTGATAGGGAACATCTCTGGTTACTTAACTGTAACCCCTGTTCCCTGATAAAAACGGAACGAGATGCTGTGCTTCATTGCCACACTGAGGATGCCCCAGGACTGCCCTTCAGACAAAATATCTGACGATGCACCTGTGACGCATCAATTTATAGCCCTGCTACAGTTGCATCCTGAAGATGTCACCAGCAGAGGCTATAAATTCTAGTCAATTTCATTGACGTGTTGCACACAGCTGGTGACTCCTCAAGACGTTCCCAAAGTGCTAAATCAGCACAGCATCTCGTTTATCTTTTATCAGGGAATAGGGGTTTACAGGTAACCTGTTAATTAACAAGAATGAAAATCGAATGACAATCATCATTAAGAATAATGGGAATTTTGAAAATGCACAAAAGTAAAAGGTCAGGACAACTTAAATAATACATTATTATAATTATTATTATTATTATTATTATTTTGGTGCATTACAGCAATAACATGATTTGGGGGTTTATATGTATTTTATTGTCATGAATATTATTGGAAAAATTTGACACAATGGAAACAAAACTTATGAATGGTCAAAAATCTTAATACTCCTGAAATAGTTTTCATTTTATTTCTACAGTAAATTAGGCAAAATTTGTCAGATGTCTGAGTACACTTTAAAACCCTGCTTTGTTTGATTTTGTAATTTCACCCATGTAGGTTATGGCTGTACAGTTACACATCACAGTTCTCTAACTGGTGACATCAGACCAAGGATACAAAACCAACACTGCTGCCATAATGGATGAGGAAATATATCCAGAGTAAACGAGACCCCCGCTACATTAATAAATCATCTTCAATGTGTTTCAATACAAACCCTGTTATTGTTCACTAATATGTCTATTTATTCATCTGACAGTTAAAATAAATGAGACAGCTGGGATGAATTATGATCACTTGACTGTCTCTCTGAAAAATATCTGACAGAGGAATGGAAAATTCCACAGCCGGATCCAAATTAGGTAAAATGTGTATCTCTGTACATTGATTGCACATAAAGCTCAAACATTCAACCCAAAATTATTAAATAACACTAAATAATTAATAACCTACAAACATTGTGAGAAACTAACAAACCTACAAACTAACATTTTCTTTAATTTATGTGAATGATAAGTCTATAAATAACCTCAAATAAACATTTAAACAAACTTTAAAATGGCTTAATTTAGTCTTTAAAGCTGTTACTTGCAACACCCAATACTGGTGCTTTTTTCCAATTGTATTTTTTACTTTATTTTATCTTTACTACACTTTATATATTTAATTGTATGTTTATTTAATGTTTATTGCTAATGTATCACAAGATCATACAAATAAAAGATTTTTGTTGCAGGGTTACCTCAATACCTCAGACAAACTTCATATTAAGTATGAAAACAGCTTATCCCCTAAGGTACACAAACATCATTTCCTCCTTTCACTGGTCATAAACATTGTTATTGTATCAAGCCCTATTTTGTACCCTTTTTAAAGATAGTATTGGCTTCATATTGTTGCTGAAAACCAGTGCATGTGTGTTCTGTGGCCCTCCTTGTGTAGGGTTCATATATATTCTTACTTCATCTAGAACCTCGAGGATTGCCAGATCCTCCACGACGTCACACGCTTGACTTTCGGACGTCATGTAGCTGCCTTTTTTGGTGTGGATACGTTCATGCCTGCAACACAAAATGCAAGATTACAGTACAACCATGAAAGTTAAAACTGATTACATTACAATCACATAAAAATTACCTTGTTAAAATTTTGAGAAAGGCATTAAAGATAATGAGGAAATGAAAATCGATAGATATATAGGAAAATAGCTTTTAACCACAGTCGTTTTAAGAGCCCCATATCTGATTTCAACATCTTTGTTCAAAGGTTATTCTACTCTATAGCTCTGTTTGTGAGTGTCACGCTCTCCCCAGTCTCTCTCCGCACATCCCCGGATTTGTAACCGCACACACCTGTTCCCAGTTCATCATTAGTGTTCTGTGTATATATACCCCTCAATTTCAGTTGTTCCTTATCAAGTCTTGTTTATGCGACACCCTTCAGTGTACATTGCTGTCTTGGATCGTCTTCCATCATTGTTGTTCAAGTTAAATCCTTAAGTGTCCTCAGTTACTTTTATTTATGTTTGGTATTTTTGCTCTGCTCTGCTTTGTTTTGTGATATTGGTCAGTTAGTTTACCTTTTATTAAACTCCTGCATTTGGGTTGTATATCTCCTGTCGTCAGTCTCTCTGTTTCATCCTACCCTGACAGAAGACTTGACCTTTCATCATGAACCCAGTGGAGATAATGATGCAGGACACTATCACAAAGCACGGACCGGACACAGCAATCACAGTGCCTCCTCCCAGGGCAGTCCTTGCAGGTTCACCACCTGATCCCTGAAGGGGTTGTGGGAACCTTGGGCACATAGCCCGGTCAGGGTCTCAGGAACACTGGAGAATCTGCCAGACTGAACTCCAGGCAAGTGACACTGACAGGGAACACTTGAAGGTTCCCCCACCCTTTTGATGGAGGTGAGATCAATCAGGAGGGCCATCTTTAAGGAGAGGGCTTTCAGCTCAACTGACTCTAGCAGCTCAAATGGGGCTCCCTATGAGGCAAGAGGCATGGCCTGGGAGGATTCAGCCTCCGGGCACCTCTGAGGAACCTGATGATCAGGTCGTGTTTCCCTAGGGACTTACGTCCACTGCATCGTGGTGTGCGGCTATAGCGGCTACGTATACCTTCAAGGTAGAGGGGGACAGCCATCCCTTCAACCTCTCCTGCAGGAAGGAAAGCACTGACCCAACTGCGCAACTCTGAGGGTTTTCACCTTGGGAAAAACACCAGTTCACAAACAGGTGCCACTTCTGGGCATAAAACTGCCTCGTAGAGGGAGCTCTGGCCTGAATCAGCCAGTCGTAGAGGTAGTTGAGTATGCGGATGCCCACATCCCTTAATGGGGCAAGAGCTGCCTCTGCGACTTTCGCAAAGATGTGAGAGGACAGGGACAGGCTGAAGGGGAGAACCTTGTACTGATACACCTGGCCATCAAAAGCAAACCATAGGAAGGGTCTGTATTGAGGTAGAACCGAAACATGACGCGTCCTTCAGGTCTACCGCCACAAACCAATGTTGATGCCGGACACACGTCAAAATGTGTTTCTGCATCAGCATCTTGAAAGGGTGTCTGTGTAAGCCCTGAACTCGCAGGTCCAAGATTGGCCGCAACCCACCACCTTTCTTTGGCACGATGAAGTAAGGGCTGTAGCACCCTTGTGGCTGGAGGGACAGGCTCTATTGCACCATTGTGAAGAAGGGTCGCTATCTCCGCATACAGGGTGTCGGCGTTCTTGCCCTGCACCAACGTTAAGTGGACGGCCCTGCGAACTGAATTGCGTAGCTGGGTCGGATGGTCCTGGCCAGCCACCCCGAAGGGTTGGAAAGCATTAGGCACGCGTCCAAGCTCCAGGTGAGGGGCACTAAGGGGACGATCGCATCTGACATACCTGGAGGTGGGGCCTCGAAGTTGCATTTTTTTTTAAGCTTGAAGATGTGGTCACCATAAACTCCTGTTGTATGACATCACTGAGCGCAAAATATTTTCACAATTTCTCCCTTTGTGTTAAGAAAAATAAAGTAAGTCATATCGGGTTCTAACAATACTGGGGTGATTAAACAATTACGGAATTTTCATTTTTGGGTGAACTAACCTTTTATGTTGTTTGAGAATAGAGAGAAAAACTGGATTACATCATTCGCAGTGCTTCATTGTTAGGGGCTGTCACTGCTGAGCTCTCATAGCATGATTTCCATTTTTATTGTAACCCTAACTTGAAATGAAGTTTTGTCAAAAATAAATGAAGATGACTTGTTTGTTTCTGTCATCTGGTATTGGCAATGATTTATTATATGCTAACAAGCTGCCAAAGTGAGCTGCCATAAAAACACATTTAGCAAAAACACAAAACCACACCATTAGGGAAGTGCACATTGAGGGCATTTGGAAAAGCTGGCACAACACATGGTCAGACAAATGGGCTTCTACTGGTATATTCAGTTAATGCCAGCTTGGACACAGAAGCAGACTCGATCTAGCCTACCACGTCATATGACAGTCAATATCCCATACCTGGAATTACTGTCTCCCCTTTCAGTCTTTCCATGATGGCTTCAATAAAAGAAATAATGTGAAGTACAGCAAAGAATGTGATAATGTGATCTTCCTGGCCCAGTTAAAATAGTTAGCACTGGAGTTTATCCTTTATTTTTACAACCATTTGTATCTATATTTTAAAATTAGAATATAATACAAGGTGCTTTAAAGTAATTACTTCATGTTTCCCCCAATGATCCATGTGGTCTTGGACTGGCACCTATTGGTGTGGATGCTGCATTTCACTTTTTTTGTTTTGTTAACAATGCCATTGTAGGCATTCATTGATAAACGAAAACTACTTAAGGCAATATTTTTGATGAAAACCTCACTATGCAACATTTTTCTAAATGTTCAGTGCCTAAAATGTTGTACAGTACTGTGTGTCTTTGTTAAATTATAGTAACTTGCTCTGCCTATGAAAGGACTTTCCATTCATGATGATGTCACCAATCCCTCATATTTTTTCAACCCCTCTCCTCCAACCACCTGTCATTATGATAGCTAAGTTAAAATAATGTGAACTGATGGCTTCAATAGAAGCATATACCACCAATTAACATCCTCAGAGTGTTACCCCGCATAAACGTGTATCATTTAAATGAATTTAAAATAACTCAGTTCAGAAGAGTCTGGGATGTCAGTAAAGGGTTAAACTTTCCACGCACACAGTCATGTGACCAAAGTATATGGAACCGGCCACAGCAGAGTTTGTCTTTGGGAGAAACAACAAGAAAACTACATCTGGTAAGAAACCTACTAACGTTTTTACATGGAAACCTGTATGAGTCAAATGAGTCTCTAGTTTCATCCGATATGCCATTTTTAACATTTGAGTGATTTTTTGTGAAATGCCATGCAGATAAACACAATATACACTGATATGTGCTTTGTGTATCTTTTGCTTAAAAATCCCATATTTATTGTGCATTTTCACATTATGAATCAATGGGTTCATCCAAAGGCTGAAAAAATATAGCTTTCAGAGGCTTTAAATGGAGATAGGATGAAAATAAGTTGCATTTCTGTTCTGAGACCAGTGCAGACAGACAGCACACTGGATGTTAAGTCATTCACTAAATAGTGAGCAAGGGTGCATCCTATAGCTCTCTATGCAGTTAAGTGCATTCACTCCTAAAATCTGGTCAAAAGTTCAGTTTCAGGCTGCAGATGATGTTTGGATCACTCAACATGTTTGACACACATGGGACAATGATCATCAGTACATAGATTCACCATTTATAATGGATCATTTTATTTTAACATGGTTGGAAGTGATTGGATGATGATGGACATTACTTTGAATCAGAAATAATTATGCTAATTCCTGTTGTAATGCCTGTAACATCTCAAAAAACATGAATAACCAACAGTCCTGGAAACATAATAAACAATTTGACAAAAAGAAATCTGACTTTCTATGGCGTGATATTATTTAAAATTGTACAACTTAGTCCAACTGTCTACATACAGTATGTTGCCGTTAATTTTTAGGATAACTATATGCTCTATAATTAATTTATTTTTTATTTAATTTCTTTTTGGCATTACTATTATCATTATTAATAATTAATTATTATTATTGCTAGTTACAAATCAAAAAGTAAAATGGACAGTTCACACAGCAATCACGCTCAGGTCTCAGGAGGTTAAAGGTTTATAAGATATCGTCAAACACTATTTCGCCCTATGGAAAAACTTTTACTTCCGGAACCAGACAGCTGCACTCTGTAGAGATCTTTTTTTACTATGCTATAAATTCCTGATGGATAAAGTCAAGCCCTGCATTTTTGTAAAATGTCATATTAAAGAAGTAAAATGGGTTGCAAACAGATTCACTTTAAGTAACAGTCCAAATCAAAACCTAAGACACATTCCAGATTGTTTTGGCCAGTAAAATGCATTTAATGACTCAACAAACACTAGAGAGCTGATTATATTCCTCCCTGACTCAGTGTACCTTGTTTTCTCGATAACGCCTATTTGCTGGTTGAGGTCGATCAATTCCATAAGCTGCTTCTGCAGCGTCTTCTCTCGCCCCAAAATCTTTTTGATGAAGACATGCTGAAGAAGGTCAAACACATTGGGCCTGAACTCAAAATCCTTTATTAGACACCTGCAGAGACAATCAAAAATGGGAGAACTTGTGCTTAAATGTTAAAGATGTTACATTAAATGAAAAAAAGATAAGGACTAAAATAAAAATAAAAACCCCTCACAAATAAGACAAAGATTGTGGAGATTATTAAATCACAAACAATGTTCCAGCACAACAGCAGGAAGCTAATTACATTTTGACGAGACATTATGAGATGCTCATGCTCAGCTTTTTATGAGAGGAATTAACCTATGTGCAGAAATCAGTCTAGAAGAAAATGTTAAAAACTTTACTTTATATTATGCATGTACACAAATACAAACACACAATTAACCTGTTTAACTCACTTGCATATAAAATCGTTAAATTCGTTTGTCCAGAGCTCTGGTTGGTGTAGAGTAGGCGGAGGGTTTCTGTTTGGGGGGGGGGGGAGAAGATAAACAGACAGAGATTTGTGTCTGAGATGAGAAATGAGGAGACAACAGTTTACTGCAAATTAATCCCATTCATTTCAAAGGGAAAATAAATTCCCTACTTGATAAGATTATTAGATTAATGCTAAAATTGTCTGTTGTTTAGTTCAATCATTTCAATGGAAATGGAAATAAAGTATGCTATGGGGAAATTAGGGCTGGTTGCAACATGCGGCAAGTTGTCACAAGGTCCCAATCAATACTCTATTATATCCGTGCAACAATAATGTTTTGAGTCAAATGTTCAGTTGCATCTCAAGCAGTAGTTTTACCTATGCTGGTTTCAAGCACCTTGTTCAAAACAATAAAATACAATTAAACCAAATATACTGGCATACGTTAAGGCAAGAGTCAAGTAATGAAGGTAGATTTGATCCAAAAGCCTATTTTGCACAATAGTACATTAAAAAATATTATAAGGGTATTTTTCATTTCAGGTTGGGGTATGCCACATTTTTTTTATTTTTCTGTGTTTGCTGTTTCATGAATTGGTTTCATAACTGTTCAACACATCACTTATAAACTTTCTATAAACTGTATTTCAATACAGTATGAATATTTTAAATGTCTGTTCTACTTTTAGATATGATCCCATATTTCAAAAAGGTGTTCTTCTCAGTGTCAGTATCAGTCTCAATAAACAGCAGGTTTCTATTGTGACAACTTACCCCATATAGTATTACAAAATACCCTGCTGTGGATCAAACTGAACAGTATATTTTTCTCTCACCAATAACAGTGTACATTTTTAACATATTTGTCTGGTCAGAAACTGACTTTCACAAATAAATATTTATTTGCCCCAACTTGCCCCAGCCTCCCCATAATAAAGGACATGTTTGTTTGTTTTTCAGTGATAGTGAAGATATCAAAACAGCATTTTTTTCAGTAAATATCTGCTCTTAAGAAAAGCTTTGTCCATGAAGACTGTCAGCAAGCGTTTCCCTGTCCATGTGGATATGTTAGCTGACAGACACTTAACGGTGCCACCACAGGCCTGACAAGCATTCTCCGCTGTGAAACAATAGAGCTAATTAGCCCTCATTTGGTGTCCTGGTGAAGGGGGCTATTAGCAGGGGGAGGGCAGGGTTGAGGAGGTGTACTCCAGCCCAACGGTATACTGCACCATGACTGCTTTCTGTGCCGCTGACAGCGATTAATTACCCTAATGGGGGGGGGCATTCATCTCTGCTTATCACACGCTGCACCCCACACAAACAGAGAGTGCCTGATGCTTAAATGGAAATGGCTGGAAAAAGCTCAGACTAATAAAATGCAGCCTTATCAGAAGGACAAACACAGCAGCACAAAAATAAAAAGATTACAGCTTAAAACAAGGTAAGGGATCTGCGATTTAAAGCACAATCGTAGGAGAACAGCATTTGTAAAACACAAAACAGAAGTAATACCATGGGCTTGGTTGTGTTTGTTCTGGTAGCTCATATCTCACCAATAAAATAATAAAAAGTCATTTAAAAAAAACAAAATTTTGACATTTTCTAAAGAAAATATGAGAAGTAAAACACATAATGCAAGGATGTTGAGTGTAGTTCCCAGGGTATTGCTATATAGTTGCTAATTTAGGAGTTTTTAATCCCATTGTTGTAGTTTATACCAAAGGACTAAAACCCCCTTCTTATTATAGTGGTATAATGGATAATGCCATCCAGACTGCTAGAGGGTGCCGCTTGCTCACACAGTGCTGACTGAAGCGCTGAATGCAGAAATGCAGCCTTTTAAGGTTTTGTATTCTTGCAAGACTCGCTTATTGCAATTTCAATCTTGATTAATTCAATCATGCAGCATTAATGGATATCATACCTGTAACGGTTACCCTGTCTTGTCTCACTGTTGCCCTTTGTTTGTAATTTTGTCACTTTTGTTATTCCTTAGTTTTCACTTTTGTCACCCTTGTACCTCCATAGTCTTCCTGTCAGCCCTCGTGTTCACTGTTCATTGTTTTCACCTGCCCTCGTTAAGTTTGCCATTTGCTTCTGTTTGTCATCTTGTTATCTTGTTTGGTGTTCTGTTTGTTCATTGGCCCCTTAGTTCTATGTTCATGTGTATATATACCCTGGTTTTTGGTTCAGTCCCTGTCTTTCGTTGATTGTTTGTGAACGTGGTTGTATGTTGGTGATGTTCGTTCCAGTGTTCCAGTGTTCCAGTGTTCCAGTGTTCCAGTGTTCCAGTGTTCCAGTGTTCCAGTGTTCCAGTGTTCCAGTGTTCCAGTGTTCCAGTGTTCCAGTGTTCCAGTGTTCCAGTGTTCCAGTGTTCCAGTGTTCCAGTGTTTTGTTTTCATTTTTGCCCATCGTGGTAGTTTTGTTTGTTCATCTCTGTTTGTTTCCATTCGTTTAAATAAAGCTAACTGCACTTGGATCCTCAACCTTTGTCAGCCTCAGTCCTCAATCGTTACAATACCGATGTCTCAGAAGTCAAAGTCTGCTAGTTTCAAAGTGTTTGGAATGGTTTCCCTCATCAAGTAGCTTATAGGCAAGTGCCGCTTTCACAGCTGTCACATCTGTTTCTATAATAAACTGGCAGTAAACATGTAACCTTTTTTGTTTTAAAAACCAGGGAATGCAAAACTATTGTGAGGGAACACAAAGCATTTTATGAGTGAATGCAAATATATTTTTTCTGTCTTGTTTTCTGGTAAAAATATCCAAACATTCTTAATGTTTACTTGAGAAGCTAAGATATTTTGTTATGTTTCCAGGGAAATATAATACAATTTTGTTTGTTTTTATAAAATAATCTTATTTTTCTTAATCCATTGGAAAATGTTTTTTTCTTATTTTAAGCATAAACTCTATCAATTTTTTTTAGATTTCTCTGAAAACAGGACCTAATTTCTTATGCCATGGTGCTTATGCCATATTATTTAATTTTTTTAAATGTATACATTTTTTGCAGTGCAGAAAATACATTTCCTTCCCATCTTTTTAGGGTTATGTGATGTTTTTACCGTACATGTTGAAAAAATTATGACAGATTTAGGAATAAATACATCTTTATTTAAACTGTTAATGTGAAACTATTATATTATTTCTGTCCAATCAAATATCTTTATCAGTGACATCGTATACGTTTTCTCATGAGATGTGTTTGTTTCAGTTTCACCTTGGCTCTGAGCTCCAGTCCGCTAGCCGAGTGTATTCTTTTCTTGCCTGTGGTTCAATGTGCTGGAGCCAGGAGGGATTAACACTGACATGCTCACCCACGACCTGAGGTTATAGTCTGCTCTAATCTGGGTCATACATGTGCAACACTGCAGCTCTTGCAGTCAGCATGTGCCACTCTCCTGGTGCTGATCACTGGACACAAATCAACCCTCAAACTCCCTCAGCGCCACCATATAATAACAAACCTCCTCCCATTCTACCCAACACACAATAAATTTATATGAAAGACACCAGTTCAAATCTGAGTAATGAAAATTCTACAATAAAATTGGAATCTAAGGTGACATACATACTATATGGGATTAGGAATGCAACAATCGAGCATTTTTCTAATTTGATCTAATTACTTAAAAAAAATAAAAAATAATAATGTCTAATTTTTTATACATTTCTTTTTTAAAAATATCAAATATAATCCTGTATAGAAATATTAAGTCTAAATGTTTGAATCTCACCAAAAATACTTCCAAGTTGTATTTACCCCAAAAACAGAAGTAATATATATATATATATATATATATACACCGATCAGCCACAACATTAAAACCACCTGCCTAATATTGTGTAGGTCCCCCTAATGACACTAAATCAGCACCAACCTGCACCTCAGAATAACATTCTGAATATAATATTCTTCTCACCACAATTGTACAGAGTGGTTATCTGAGTTACTGTAGACTTTATCAGTTCAAACCAGTCTGACCATTCTCTTTTGACTTCTCTCATCAACAAGACATTTCCATCCACAGAACTGACCCTCACTGGATGTTTTTTGCACCATTCTGAGTAAATTCTAGAGACTGTTGTGTGTGAAAATCCGAGGAGATCAACAGTTACAGAAATACTCAAACCATCTGGCACAAACAATCATGTCATGATCTCTCACCGAGATCAAATTTTTCCCCATTCTGAAGAATTAGGAAAAAACGATTATGGTCATAAATGCATTTGTGCATGGAACTAATTTATTACGCAACGAATCAGAATCTGCCATTGCTGGTTGAAAACAAATGATGCATCTAAGCCTTCATTAGTAATTCAAAAATGTCACTTCAGAAATAGTATCATGTTTCTAACAAGTCATTGGATAAACAAGGATAGACGGATGGATGGATGTGTGTGTGTGTGTGTGAGAGAGAGAGCGTGTGGATCACCTGTTGCCACTCCCAAGCAGAGATGCTGTCAGCTTTCTGACGGTCAGCTTTCTCAGTGGAAAATAGACATCCAAGCGGGGGTATTCCTCCCTATTTCGGGGTAGCCAGTGCGCAAGAGTCTTTCACTATAGAAACAGCAATGTCCTCTGCCATTTTAAACAGTATGTATCCAATGTGGAAACTCTGATAAAAGGTAAGCACCTTGAGTTCTGTAATAAATCAGTTGTGTCTCTCAGCTATTTCCTAGCTTTGGTAATGTATTAGTAATACAAGCGTTCATGGAGCACAGATCTATGTAAACAACGACTAACGTAGTTGGTGACGTAAGATTCAATTTACGTCACCAACTGGCTTATATTACACACAAAAATTATCTTTTGCCACCACCTGCTGGATAACATATGTAATTTAAAAAATAAAGACAGTGATCTCCTAACAGATCGGCACTGCTCTTACACTTTAGTTTAGAACAGCACTAACACAAGCGGAGTGATACACTCACAGTGAAGCGTCCGAATGCTGATGCTGTCAGACCATCAGTGCTCATGGGACGTCTCGCTCTTCCAATCAGATTTGAGGACCGGAACTAACAGTGATATATATATATATATATATATATATATATATATATATATATATATATATATATATACACACACACACATATACTATATTATAATATTTTAATTAATAAAATATTATAAAAATAGCTACATGAAGACTTGGACCATTAAGACTTTTTATGACAGTTAATTTAGCAATTGAACCATTAGTAAGTAGCAATTTAGTTCATCTCTTTGGTAGAACATTTAACTCACACTGTGGAAATTTTACTTCGGAACTGTCGCAATACGCATAAGATACCAAATAATCTCACTTTACAAAAATGTCGCAGCATTCAAATAATATTCAAAAGATCATGCTGGTTTTTGTTTTTCTTTCATTCTCATTACTACAATACAGTCATTTTGTGTATTACAGTAAAAAAACATTAAAGAATGATTTTACTTTTCTATATTATATTAAATATAAATCTTGAGCAAAACATTTAGTGAACATGCAAATTCATGATTACAATGCTCTAGTTTTGTCATGTCACATTGCTTGCTCTCAGTGCAAATGGGGAGTAAGTTGCTTTTTTTATAAGAAAGAGACAGAGCAGGAGACAGTCTCAACAAAGCTAGCCTGCAGTGTGTACATGAGCAGTCAAACACATTACCACACCACTCCTCACAACCCACACCCCCCACTGACTGCACAATACAACTGCCATGACAGCACAACACTCGTGTGTGTGTGTGCGTGTGTGCATTCGCATGTGTGTGTGTGAGGTGCATTAGAACACAAAACTGCTACACCACCAAGATGACACTAGAGATGAGTTTGTATTGTGAACATGAAAACTGTAAACAATCAAGTTTCCCCGTCAGACAGGTTACCTGTCCTATTTCTTTATGCATAAACCTTTCATGCAGAGGAGACTGGGGAGGTTTGTAATACAGGATTAACCCATTCAAAATGAGCTACAGGGGTGACATCATGATTGACCACCAAACTACTATGAGGTAACAGTAGATGATGCAAGTGTCTTTGTAAACATTTAAGCATTTAAAGGGCACAAAATATTTTGGTGTAAGAAAGTATAATTTGTGGTTTAGTATTTTAATTTGATTTGTGATTATAAGCTAAAAGAAAGTGTTTCACTGCTGTTCAAATATTTCTCAGATAGCATCATTTAAAAGTAGAAAAGTTTTCCAACTGAATAGACTACATATTAAATTAAACAAATGACGATAAAATGCAAAGTGTTCTCTCCAGTTATCAAAAGTACTTCTTGAATGTAACTGTATTCTGATTACCAACTATTAAAACTGTAACTGTACTGGAATGCAGTTATTCATATTGTGTATTTAAAATGTTGTAATCCTGTTTCATGTATTCTGTTACTCACCAACCCTGCTTTTAGAGATGTTAGTCTCTTCTAGTCTATTTTTTTATTTGCTGTTTTTAATTAAAATGTTTATTGTATGTTTACCATTTTAAAATGAAATTGGGATCAGTTTGGTTCAAGGGGTATATTTAATTACCAAAATAATTGAATGCACACTGATGTCCCACTATTACGGTGACCGGGAGTGGACATGTTTGGTTTACTTAGTATTGTCATGGCCATACATATTAACATATTAACTCATGTGAACGTGATAATATGCTGTGGCCACGAGATACTAATTCGTGGGAACGTCATATTAACTCATGTGAACGTGATAATAAGTTGTGGCCACGATATCATTTTGTCGAGGTAACGACATTCTTATAGTCCGCTATCCGTGGAGGCATCCGGGACCGTTCAACTGGTCAATGATGAATCCAAATATGTAATTCAAGCCCACAAATTTCTGACGGCAAAGCCCATTAAACTTAAGAATGCGCTTCAGGTGTCTTTCACTTATAACGTACCCATGTATTAATGCCAGAGCCCGCACTATATCTTTATATGACAGTCGTAATTCAAAGTAAAATGTTATATCATTAGTCATCTCCATCTCATGCCGACTGCTGCAGCATATGGTTACAGTGACTGATGCCGTTCCCTCAACATAAGATCTCGAGGCCATGACATATTATCACGTTCACATGAGTTAATATGACATGGCCACAACAAAACCAAGTGAACCGAACATGTCCCCTCCCGGCCACCGTACACTATGGGGTAGGTTGTTGTAACATCAGCACTCTTTGCACTTGACCCTGATTTACAGGCATTACTTCTCTAAAATTGTAATCAGTTACTAATTACTTCATTAAAAAGTATAATTTAAGTTACTTTCGAAAACACCTTTCACAGAAAACGTTTTTCTTTTCCACATACTGTTCTCAAAATAATGTGTATATTTTCTCAAAAATCATACTGAGCTGCACACATTTATTTCTTAAAATGACTCATTAGTGACTCCTCAGCTGTCACAGATACACAAACAGAAGTACACAAGAACATAATTAATGTTTTAAATTCTACACATTCTACATTCATATTTATGTATTCCACATAAATATTATTTTCAAAATATGTGTTACCCAAGTAATACACTACTTTTTGACTTTTTAGTAATTTGTTTACAGTAACTAATTACTCTGAAATCAGATCACACCCAACACTGTTGAAGTACAAAAATGTAAATTGAGCTATTACCTTGGAATTTTGAAGAGAGCTCTCATTGGGTGAAGGTCAGCGAGGGGCGGGTCTCCATCACCCAGCTCTATAGCTGTTATACCCAGAGACCAGACATCACAACGCTCGTCATATGTGGAGTCGAGTTGTTGTTCACACGCGATTACCTGGTCAAACACAATAATTACTAAACATTGGCAAACAATAAGGGATGAATTTACAAAGAATGAATTGCACCTGCTGAAAGCGTCATTTATTTGCCTGCATTGCTTGTGCTGTTGTAGCATCCCATTTATTAAAGGAATTATATAAATCAGGCAACAGCGCCAACAAAATCTGTTTTGAATGCAATCTGCACAACACAATTCCCAAACTTGTGGGTCAGTTCTGAGTGAAGGTTACTGTACAGCATCACTGCACCACACTAATCCAGGGACCTGAATCATCATTAAAATTATGAATGTGCACTTGACTACAATGCACGCACTACAGTAGCGCAGAGTTATGTAAATACGCTGCAATCTATAATCAAACTAAGTCACATAGAAAGGTGGCGCATTTGCGTTGAAAATAATGAAAATGTCACAGATAAAACCTGGATAAATTGGATTGCTGGGGGTTGGTAAAAAAGACATTGAAATACCATGCACAAAAATGACGCTTAAAACTTAAACCTTTAACGGACACTAACTGCTCAACGCAGTTACAACGTACACTGTGAAAAGTATCTGTATTTTTAAGAGGTAAAATAATGTACCAAATGCTACAGTTAAAAAAGTGAATTGGTTTACGGGTAGTTACCTTAACATATATGGTTAAAAAAATATATATATATATTTGACATTACATATTTATGGTTAAATATTGTAAAAATAAAAATAGTATTTTACTGTATAATTAATGGTAAAAATGTATATTATGTTTAACAAGAGAATACATGTACTTTTTGTCGAAATTTAGTTAAAATTACAGTAAAAACAATAATCTTGCTTTCTTAGAAGTTTCTGCATAATTATGTTTCTTCTTATTTTGAATATCTGTTAAACATTGTGTGATGGTGTTTGTGTGAGTGACACTGTGCACATGTTAAGGGCAACAAGGGCTTGATGAACTTTAAGTCATCATGTGGACTTTTGTAGTTACTACAGTGATTAAAAATACATTTTAAAATGAAAAGCAGACTTTCATATTTCCAAAAGGTTAGTCTATATGTAAGATGATATAATTTAATAATATAAATGGTAGTGAACCAGAAAATATACAGGAATCAAAACGACATCCCGTAAAGCCAAAACATAGTCACCGTATTTTTTCATGTAAATTTCTGGCAACCACAGCTGTTGTTTATAAATGTCGCCTAAATATTTAACAATTCATTCTTATATATATACTATATTTATTTTAAGCCTTCATAAATAGGCTAATAAATATTGTCTGTTGTAGCCTATACAGTGTACATTTGAAATATTTACTATTAAAAATAATATTGATAAAAGCAAATGATTCTAACAAGCACATTTTGCACATCATTTATGTTATATGGGTCAAAGACATGACATTTCTTTATCCTTATTTATTAAGTTATTAAAAAATACATTAAAAGTGTAATTATAAAATTATACAAAAATGACTTGAATATAACTCTTCAATGATGAATGTGCTTCTCTGAATTATCTCTGAATTATCTCTGAATGTATCTTAAAGTCAGAACTAGTCGTGTAACTCTCTGGAGATTGTCAAAAGAGAAAAAGAGAAAAATCTTTAAAATGTATGAAACCAATATGAATACAATGATTATATTTCTTAGGTAATGTGATTTTAACTAGATTTTTGAATTTTCCCATTTATCATCTCAGGCAACACATGTGCGTGTGTGCGTGTGCATAACTAAATAAAAATTACTAAAGTGCTGTATATATATCTCAACAATTTATTTAAAAATACATCATTTCAATTTTGAGTAATATCATGTGATAATATTTTGTCATAGCAGCAACTGAAACTGTATGACACTACTGTACTAGTTTAAATTCTGCATAGAGAAAATAGAGGAAAACCAGACAATGAAGAATCATGTTAAGAGAACAAATAGGAAATTACAAATAAATACAAGACAGTAATGTACAACAGAAGTATAATAAGTGAAAAGAAAAAGCTGATAATTTAATAAAGGCCCTCCAATGTAAAAACGTATTAGCCTGTAAAAAACATACAATACATTTAAGTTTAGACCTATACATTGTATTATAATTTTGCATAGTTTACACAGAGGGACAAATAGTGAACGGAATGAAAGCAGAAATCAAGATCTGAATGTCTTACCTCAGGCTATACAAACAAACTTATCTCCAGAATCTTAAGTGTTAAATTGAAGGAAACATTACTAGTGCACCGATGGACGCAGAGTATTCCTTGCAGTTTAAGAGTTTAAAATCGCACTACAAGCTGAATCTATGTTCATGTTTTCATTGCTTTGACACCTAGGACAAATTCAGAGACTTAACCCTGTACTCTTGAGTCATATGGAAATTTTGTCTTTGACACTCAAAACAATTCCAGAGCAATAGGGCTCTGTCCCTGTCTCATATGGAAATCTTATGGAAAAAACTAAGGAAGCATTTGCAGTCAACAAAGTCACCTTAAGCTTTGCAGACCATTTCTCAACAGACTCACCTCAGGGGCCATCCAGAAGGGTGTCCCAACAGAAGTGTTCCTCCTCAGCCGTGTGTTCGTCAGCTGGGCTGAAACCCCTGAGGAAAGGAAGAAGGAACACAAAGGAAAGTTTTGTGTGAACTCAATTTTCAAAATCATTTTCATAGATGACTGCTGGATTGTGGGTGTGTTTGTTTTGGGTATTTAATGGACCAATTTGAATACAGAACAAACAAGAACACAAAGAAAATGTGTATTATTTTCTTTGTACACAATAATAATAGTAACTCAGCACTGACCCTTAACCTCCTGAGACCTGAGCGTGACTCCATTTCTCTTTTTTTATATGTAACTATTAGCACCTAATAAACATGCAAAAATACAAATAAATAAATAATTATAAATATTTTTAGACCAAAAAGTTTTTCTAAAATGTGATGTCCACATAAGTAGACAGTGGGACTAATTTGTGAAATGTTAAATAATTCCAAGCTATAGAAGTCAGATTTTATTTCATCAAATAGTTTATTATGTATTCAGGAAAGTTGATTATTCATGTTTCTGTGACGTTACAGACATTACATCAGGTATTAGCATAAATAATTATAATTCAAAGTAATGGTCAGCATCATCCAATCACTGTTAAAATAAAATTTTGCATAAATAATTCTGAATCTTTGTACTGATTATCATTATCACATGTTGAGAGATCCAAACATCATCTGCAGCCTGAAACTGAAATTTTATCAGATTTTAAGAGTGAATGCACTTATCTGCATAGAGCGCTATAGGATGCACCCTTGCTCACTATTTAGTGAATGACTTAACCTCCAGTGTGCTGTCTGTCTGCACTGGTCTCAGAACAGTTCGAAATGCACCTTATTTTCATCCTAACACCATTTAAAGCCTCTGAAAGCTAAATTGTCAAACTTTTGGATGAACCCATTGATTTTCAGTGTGATAATGCACAGTGAATATAGGATTTCTAAGGAAAAATTGTGCTAAAGCACACATTAGTGTATATTGTGTTTAGCAGTGTGGCATTTTGCGATACATCGCTCAAATTTTAAAAGTGGCATATCAGATGAAACTAGAAACTCTACTATTTGAATCAAACAGGTTTCAATGTAAAAACTTAATTAGGTTTCTTACCAGAAATAGTTTTGTTGGTGTTTCTCCCAAAGACAATTTATGCTCTGAAGCACCATGTTGTTTTGCCACATGATTCCATGCATCCAAGGTTTAACCCTTTACTGACAGCACAGAGTCTTCTGAATTAAAATCAGTCAGTTAAAATGAATTTAAATAATGCTTTGTATATAGCCAAAACACAACGTCCACGTATGTGTACACGGGGTCGTACGAGATCAAATTAACAGAAAAGTGTCATGGGTACCTTTTTAACATTAAACCTCAAAGTATCTATCAGAAAGCTTTCTAACTATCAGCGATATATGTAATTAACATTTTAGTGTAGTGTCGACTAATGCATAACACTGTATGTATGTAAAATCTGAAAACACAACAGAAATAAACTACAGCCCAACAAATTTAAACCACTGCACAACAAAAGTAACAGACCAAACCAGACTAATCTCATACGGAAATCGGAAACAGTTAGTAGACTTTTCTTTAGCAAAAATCGGTCTGTGCTGACCGAAATTTGATACAGTGCCCCCAGTGGTCAAAGCCCTAAGTGATGTTGGGCATGTGTGCATGTGTGGGCTCCATTTTGAGAGTAAAAGTGAGCTGTTTTCAGTAAAAGAAACCCAGGTTTCCCACACTGCTGATGTTGCTGAAAACACATTTGGTCACGACAAAAAAGGAAGGTAAATGCAGTTGAGCCTATGCAAACATGTCTTATTGAGATGGCACTTATCAGTGAGTTGGCATAATGGCAAACATCAAAATGAAATACTTAAAATGTAATCATGTTGACCAAATGGATATAATTTCTGACCTATGACATGTGTCATAGGTCAAACTAAAGGATAGCCCTTCATAAGCCTCATGCCAGGACCTTTTTTTTCAGTTGTTTTAAAAATCTAAAATAAAATTGTTTGCAGAAATAAAGACATTCTGATTACTGTGATGATGCATAATATGTTTGTGCTGCTAGGAATATGAAAGCATTATTTATTTAAAATTCTTTTAAAAGGAATATTCCTTGCATTTCTGATCGAATTAAAGCTTTTGAATCAGCAGTATTGATGGTTTCAAAGAGGATTTGTGGCAGTCACAAGACTGCTAGTGCTACCGACAAATAGATTGAATCCCCATTACTCCAGAGACAAACACAAATACAAAGACATACTTTCAAAAGTGCTGTGGGCTGTAAATGGGCAACAAACAATAGATGTACTGAGGGACAAGGGACACTCAAACAGTCTCCTGCGGCTGTTCCCTTTCTGCTACATTAGATCTGTGCTGGGCCCTGGGTCTACCTTAATAATCATCACAGATAACACAGCCAATTAGAATATTCATGACAAAACAATCAAAGTGCCCTCCTCCATTCTTTGCTTTTTTTGTCAAATAACGTATTCTTTTTTTCATAGGGATGAGTCAGTGCGGAGGCTTTATCAGGTCCACAGAGCGTGAGCCTCTTCACAAGGATAACGCATTAGCCCTGCGTGATTTTCAGTACACTGTGAAACATGGGCATGTGGAACACACTGAGGTGGTCTGACCATCAGCCACCCACTCCCATGATTACTGACAATGCTAGACAGATATCGGCCTCAGGACCTCTCTGGCCATGAATTTAACAAATGGACTCTTTTTGAGAAATTAGGTTGACAGGGTAACCCGAGTGACATTTGTGTGAGATTTGTGTGGTTTGGAGCAGATATAGATGAATTCTTGACCACTGACAATAATATTCTGATTTCACAAAAGGTTTGGTTGGAGCATCAAGTTTTTTTTATAGAGTCATTCTATGAAACTGGTGCCTTTTCAAATTTTGAAAGGTAATTTTTAAGTACATTTCTGTAAGTTTATAAACATTCTATCAGAGAAACAATGTCTTTAAGTGCTAATAAATTGCATTCATGCTAAATAAATAATAATGAAACAAAAATATGTTTGGATAATAATAGTTTTTCATTCCCTCAAAAATTAGCCATAGTTTTATTACAGCAACCATAGTTGAATAATGGTATTTGTAGTAAAACAATACCAAACACAACATTTACCATGGTTTTGTCGTAACCTCCGTTCCCTGATGGAGGAAACGAGACGTTGTGTCGATGTAGTGACACTAGGGGTCTCTCTTGAGAGCCTTGTTTACCTCTTTGAGAAAATGCCAATGAGAATTGGAAAACAGAATTTGCATGCCCCTCCACCGGACATATGGATATAAAAGGAGGGAAGCGTGCATATGTTCAGACAGGTTTTGAGATGAGGAGCCGAGAGTAAGGTCCCGGCCATTTCAGCGGCTTAGTACAGTGTTGTGGCAAGACGGACACAATGTCTCGTTCCCTCCATCAGGGAACGGAGGTTACGACAGTAACCGAGACGTTCCCCTTCTGTCACTCACTCAACGTTGTGTCGATGTAGTGACACTAGGGGTCCCTATTTAAAAATGGCACAACACTGAACATGTTACGTGGACTGCTGATGTAGGTGCAAGCAAGCTGTTGCTTGCAAAAATAGCAGGTGCATCAGACTGCGCTTAACCTTTCCCAATGCCCCAAGACATGTCATATAGTTCCCCTTATCCCTGAGGGAGGGAAGCGACATAACTAACCTGGGAGTAGGCCGTGCCAGCATGTTTTCTCTGCATAGAGTTTTTTATGTGGCTGAGGCCATCTAAAACTATAACACGTATTGTGGAAGGCGTTCTTTTCCAATCCTAGTCTTTCAGGGGGGAAAGACCCCGCGGAGACCACATCCTTCCAACAGGGGAGGTTAACGTGGCAAATACGTCACATGGGCTTACCAGCCACATATGGAAGTAGCATGTTGGTGGGTCCTGCCTTGACAGGGAGGAGCTCTACAAACACAGTGACCGGGGGTCAGAGGGAGCTTACCGTGGAAAATACATCACAGGAGATATTGGAATAATCAGAACCTGTGACCTATTCCAGTGCAGGCAATTCAGTGCCTGCTGTGGGTCTGGGTGTGAAGCAGTAAAAGGTGCCCTCCACGACTTCATCAACTCATCGTGCACCTCCGGGAAGAAAGGAAATTTTGTGCCTGTGAGCGGCACCCCATGCCCAAGAACCAATGATCTTGCCCCAAGGGCTGAGGGGAGGATGGAGGGTTCCAGTCCAGCCACACTCGTGGTGGCACGGGAAAGCATAGCGAACAGCTCGGCATCTGCCTCAGACTGCGTGGGTACGTCCGAAGACACCAGCCAGGTCGAGTCCTCAGCGTCGGAGTCCACCATGATGCTCTCGGATTCAGCGGCGAAACTCTCATCCAGCTCAAGGGGTCCGAGTACAGGTTGGGGAACTGGTGGTCCACTGGGATTTACCCAGTGAAACTGTGCCCGTTGAACTCCCGAAATCGCCCCCAGCACCAGCCCTATACCCGTGGGTAGAAGGCGCGATGCGGGGTGGGCGGCTTCCCCCGGAAGAAGGAAAGCCACGATCGCAACGTTGCCATGGTCATGTTCTCACAATGAGAACATGAACCATCCACAAATGCTGCCTCAGTGTGTTCTCTACCATGACAAGTTAGGTAGAGCCCATGGCCGTCTGAAGCAGAGAGGTAACAACCGCATCCAGGAATAACACAAGGACGGAAGGGCATCTTGATAAAGACGTGCCTTTAAAAAGACATTCAATGCCCAAGTGCTTGCTCTTTTAGAGAATGAACTCTTTTAGGTGGCTGTCGATGCGCCCAGGGGCATAGTCTGCACTTTGTTGCAGAGAAGAGAAAAGCCGCTGATTTGCGCCTTATCTCCAACAGCATACACTCTTGTTAGAGGTGAGTGAAACAGCAGTGGATTATTCTGCTCACTGAAACACTTATGTAAGGGGGAGGGGCATGCAAATTCATTTCACCAATTCTCATTGGCCTTTTCTCAAAGATAAGTGGTAACGAGGCTCTCAAGAGAGACCCCTAGTGTCACTACATCGACACAATGTCGAGTGAGTGACAGAAGTGGAACTATAGCATTTGTAGTAAAAACCATTACCACAAAATTGACCATGGTTATACAATAATCAAATTTTAACCATAAATTTGTAACAAAAGTAACAATACTGGAAAACCAAACCAAAACTGTGGTAATAAAAATCATAATCATTCTTAAATCACTAAATTATGGTTACTGTATTTAAACCATGGTACATTTTGTAATTATGATTTATAACATCGTTGCAATATATATTGTGTGGGAACACAAACTATTGTGAGGGAACTCAAATGCGAAATGCAGAAGACAGAGGTTCGAGTCCGGCAAAGCACATTAGAAATCCCTGCTGTCTGTCAAAAATTGCTGAGACAGGCATAAGCTGGCACCAGATCATCTGTTCTTATTTTACTGGACCTATCTGAAGCCTTTTCACACAGTCAACCATCAGATCTTCCTATCCACCTTTTCTATGCTGGGAATCAGAGGAACTGTGCTTGGCTGGTTCAAGTCCTATCTCTCGGGTAGGTCTTTCTAAGTAGCCTGGAGAGCTGGGGTGTCCAAGTCACCTCAGATATTTACTAGAGTACCTCAGGGCTCTGTGCTTGGCCAACTACTTTTCTCTATTTATACAATCATTCAAGCACACTGGATATTTTTTTACCAGTGCTACGCCAATGACACGCAGCTGTACTTGCCTTTCCAGCCTGACGACCCGACTGTAGAGGTCTATGGGGGATTTTTCTGACCCACTACCACGAGATTCTATCCCTCTCCCGCCTGCAACTTTCATGTTTTGTTTCGGATCTGGGACTGCTTATCAGACATCACGGCCTGGATGAAGGAACACCATCTCCAACTAAACCCAGAGAAGAACGAGCTCCTTGTCTTTCCAGCCAACCCTACTGTTGAGCTCAACATCACCGTTCAGCTAGGTTTATCTACCATAACATCATCCAAAATGGTCAGAAATCTAGGGGTAACATCTCAAAAACAGCTTGATTGTGTAGATTTGCACTCTACAACATCAGGAAGATAAGACATATTCTCTCTGATCATGCCAAAAATAATCTCCAGCTTACCTAAAATCGTACCTGCAGAGTTACTGTACATTCCCACCAGAAGAATTTTGAGCGGCGCCTTGTGGTACCAATACAAAGAGCCACCATAATACTTTCCCAGACTTTTGGCTTCACTGTACCTTATTGATGAATGACCTTCCCAACGCCATCTGTTAAGCAGACTCCCTCTCTGTCCCTTCAAATACTTATTCCTTCCACTGTCAGTGTCGAAATGTTTAGTAAAATGGTCATTCTGCACGTACTTTTTAAATAAATTTATTGCCAATTCTCTTTCCCCTCAAAGTGCAGAATGGGCTACAACAGCAGAAGACTACATTGGGTTCCACTTCTGTCAGCCAAGAACAGAAAGCTGAGGCTGCAGTGGGCCTACCATGTGTGTATGTCAGCAAAACTTTGATTTAGAAGACCAGACTTAAACTGTCCAGTTTTGGTGAGCCTGTGCAGCCTCAACTTTCTGTTCTTGGATGACAGAAGTGGAACCCGATGTGGAATCTGATGTTGCAACAGTACATTTAAGATGATGATGATGATGAACAAACACAATCTGTTTTAACTAATAACACAAAAATTATTGTATTGTTCTTGTACATACTGAAACATCATTAAAAAATTCACAGTGCAGGTTTGAAAAAGTATTTAAACCCTTAGGCTAATGACATCAACAAACCTGACATCAACTTAATGAAACAAGATTGGAGATCTTGTCACGCAAACATTTTGAGTTTGCTATTCACAAGAAGCATCTGCTGTTGCGGACAATGCCTCACGAAAAAAGAGATCTTAGAAGACTTACGATCAGGAATTGTTGTTTTGCATAATTCTGGAAAGGGATCAAATTGTCTATAAATGGAGACGATTTAGTACTGTGGCTACTCTCCCTAGAAGTGACCATCCAGTGAAGATAACTCAATGGGAGTTTTTGAAGATTTGAAGTAATTATCGGAACGGTTTAACATCCCTGTTCATGAGTCTACTATACGCAAACATTAAACAAACATGGTGTCCATGGCAGAACAACAAGGAAGCCGCTGCTTTCCAAGAATAACATTACTGCACAGCTGAAGTTTGCCAAAGACCACCTTGATATTCCAGAATGCTAAAGGGAAAATGTTTTGTAGACTTTTTTAGAAGCACACGCAGCACTACATTTGGTGTAAAAAGAGAAATCGCATACGAACTTGAAAACATCATCCCAAGTACGGTCGAAGGAGCATCATGATTTGGGGCTGCTTGCTCTCATTGAGGGAAAAATTCATTCAAGATATCCTACAGGATGTCTGTGTGGCAGCAAAAGCTCAGTAGAAGTTGGGTGATTCACCAGGACAATGACCATAAACTTTGCAGTAAATCCACAACAGAATGACTTCAAAAAAAGTGAATCCACCTTTTGGAATGGCCCAGTCAGAGCTCGGAACATAACCTAACAAAGATGCTGTAGAATGACTTCAAGAGAGCAGTTCACACCAGACATCCAAAGAATATGACTTAACTAAAGCAGTTATGTAAGGAACAATGGTCCAAAACGCCTTCTGAACATTTTGCAGGCCTAATCTGGCACGTCTTAAGGTCAATATTAGGTCAAAAATGTCAAAAAAGAAACAGCTTTCTCTAGAAACTCCTCATTCAATCGTTGTTTTGAGGAATGAAAGCTATACAATGCTTGAAATTTACAAAAAAAAAAAAGATTTCATACAAAGGTGTTCACTACAGTCTTCAAAGACAAAGAACAACTGGCTCTAACAAGCACAGCAAGAGATGTGGAAGACTAGATGTACAACTAAACAAGAGGATAAGTACATCAGAGTCTCTAGATTGAGAAATAGATGTCTCACATGTCCTCAGCTGACAGCTTCATTGAATTCTACCCGCTCAACACCAGTTTCATGTACAACAGTGAAGAGAAGACTCAGGGGTGCAGGCTTTATGGGAAGAATTGCAAAGAAAAAGACACTTTTAAAACAGAAAAACAAAAAGAAAATGTTAGAGTGGGCAAAGAAACAGACATTGGACAACAGATAATTGGAAAAGAGTGTTATGGATCTTAACCCCATTAAGCTTTTGTGGGATCAGCTAGACTGTAAGGTGCGTGAGAAGTGCCCGACAAGACAGTCACATCTATGGCAAGTGCTACAGGAAGTGTGGGGTGAAATGTCACCTGAGTATCTGGACAAACTGACAGATAGAATGTCAAAGATCTGCAAAGCTGTCATTGCTGCACGTGGAGGATTTTTTGATGAGAACTCTTTGAAGTAGTTTAAGAAGTTCAGAATTTTTTTTCAAATTGTAATAATTGTTCACGTTGTTATTGTCCGACTATACATTGGGATCAGTTGAATGCCACTTTGGTGAATAAAAGTACCAATTTCTTTCAATAAGAGCCAAATCTGTACATTTTTCAAAACTACATATAAATTATATGTACATATAAACATGTACTGTACATATTTGTAAAGCGATTATGGGAAAGTAGGAGGCGAGAACTGGCATGACAATATAAATAATAGTTTAATGAAAAACCTAAACCAAAAGACACAAACACACACATATGATGGACAGCTGCCCGTAAACATTCTCTCTCTGTCGCACCGCCAGCCACATACGGCCTTTATCCCTCTCGGAGGCTTGATTAGCCTGATAAGGGGCCGGGTGTGTAAAATCACGAACCAATCACGGGCCCTCCGCCCTGCCACAATATTTGTATTTTCTTTTCTTTACTTTTATTTTATTATTTTTTTGCATAGTTTTTCAAAATGTAGAAATGATGCCCAATACAAATATTCTGCTCACAAGTTATATTTATCTTATATATATCCTTTGTATTCTTTAAACATCACTTCTCATCAAATCTAATTTTTAATCTCAAGCATACTCTTCACTTACACGTTTGGTTAACAAGTACACCAACTTAAAAAAAAAAAAAAAAAACATTATTAGGGGCAAATCTGTTTTGTGTGGTGGAAATGACGCCAACTCTTTAGGACAGATGTATTTCAGAATTGATAGAATGATTTTCACACAGTACATATTGAAATGTTTTTCCATCTTTGTTTGAATTTTCACAGTTTTATACATTTATATAATTTGTATTTTTGTAGTGGCTTTTCAGTGTAATATACAAAGTATGGATCTGGGGACAAACTCTAAGTCAAGTCTGTATAACAAAAGTACTCAATGAAGGTCTGGTAAAAGGTTGTCAAGTCATGTGACCATATAACAAAAAGAAAAAAAAAAGTTTAAATCAATTTTAATAAAAATCAACCCATGGGAAGTTAAAGAAACACCTGTTATTGACTACTACTATTGAACTCAAAGCAAACACACTTGAACTAAAACATTTATTTTCAAAAGGTCTTTCATACATTACTTTGTTAAGCAAATTCTTGTCGCATACTTCCACTAAAAGATAAGGTTCCTCGTATGTAAACTAAGGTTGCACCATTAACCTTAGTTTACATGTGAGGTGTCATATCTTCTAGTGGAATGATGCCACATAGGCCTCTAAAGGTGCTGTGTGGTGATATACACAGTAGCTGATGAACAGATGTTTTGCATCATAGTTGTTACTATAATGTGTGTATTAGCATGACTGGAAAGCATCTTTGACCAATCATTTTGTCACTGTCCTTGACGAAACTTGACAGAAAGCTGTTTTTCTGCTGACAGTAACTGATTTAGCAATCTTAAGTTTTTTTCATGACTCATCACTCTCGCTCTCTCTCTCTATTTTTCCTCTCCTTCTCAACAGGACTTGTCCCACATACTCTCTTTTCCTACATAACAAACCCCACCCCACCCCCAAAAATGGATGATGTCCTGTTTAATCCCACGCCCCTCGTGTGCACTCGACTAATTATGGGCTTTCTTTGCGTCTGCTCTGGGGCTCATCCCCCTTTGAGGGGACTTTTTCCTCTCAGGGGCTAAATGAAGCCTAGAGAATATAGAAGAGATCACATATAGAGTGGATTTGGGGCTGGGAAATTAATAGTGAAGGGGATGTTGTGGATGTGTAGAGCATAGCAAATGCTCCCCCGAGCAACTTTAAAATAGCTTGCACTTGGTTGTTATTCTGAGGAAAAAGCATTTACTGGCTTTCTAAAGGTTTATAAGCTCTCATATAAGGCTGTTCTGACAGAGGCTCTTAAAAATGCCCCACTTACAGCCGCATTGAAAAGCCCACACATTTCAAGCAGTAATGAAAAGAAGCATTGGAGCATGGTCTGTTTTGCTAGTAACACTTTACAGTAAGGTTTCATTTGTTAACATTAGTAAATGCATTAGGTAACATGAACAAATGATTTACAATATATTTGTTACATCATTTATTAATCTTTGTTAATGTTAGTTAATAAAAATGTAATTGTTCATGTTAGACCATAGTACATTCATTTGATTGGTTTTAAATATGTATTAGTATATATTCAATGTAACATGAACTAAAATTAATAAATGTTTAATAAGTATTGTTCATTGTTAACTTGAGAAAACAGTCTGGAAAAGTTCAAGCAAACTCATTGATGTTGTTAAATGCAATGTAAATGTAACTATGGGCAGGGTTGGGAGTATTACTTTTGAAATGTATTCCACTACAGATTACAGAATACATGCTGTAAAATGTCATTTGTAATGTATTCCGTTAGATTACTCAAGGTCAGTAAAGTATTCTAAATACTTTGGATTACTTCTTCAGCACTGGGAGATTTTTTCACTTGTTTTGACTATAAAAACTCTGTCAGTACAGTAAGACAAAATACACATTAAAAATACATTCTCTGAAAAACATAAATATCTTACGCAGTGTTGTTTCTAAAACAAGATCAATCAAACTGATCTTGTTATAAGGATTTTTAGATATTTTGACAGGAAAACAATACAAAATATTATTATCAAGAATATGATTTTTGCCCTAATATCAAAGATCTTACTAGAAAAAAGAAATTATGATCTAATGTGAATTTTCTTGATAAAAAAATATGATGGTGTCTGGTAACATGTGCATGTAAAATGGCTAGAAATAGCATTTTAGCTTAGCGTAAAGCTGACAATTTACACAAGGTTTATTTCTATTTCTTCTGCTCCAAACTTACTTCAAACTTACTTCTCTGTCTGCTCGTATGAATGTAACACATCATAAGAAAGTGTTTCACCGCTGTTCAAATGCACTTTGGATCACATCATTTATATGTAGAAATGTTTTCCATCTGAAAGAACTAAATATTAAATGAAACAAATGAAAATAAAATGCAAATTAATCTCTTCAGTAATCAAAATACTTTTAGTGGAATACAGTTGCTTATATTTTGTATTTTAAATACGTAATCCCGTTACATGTATTCCGTTAAAGTAAAAAAACAAAAAAACAAAAACAATGTCTTAAAAACACACACACTAAAAAAAAACTGCGAGACGAGGCACAAATATCATATACTTTAAGTAAGTCTAATGCGTATTTTCATTGAAAAAACAAGTGAAAAAAAAAATGCAGACAGATGCAACACATTTGATGTGAATGGCCCATAAGAAAGTGTACTAATAGTGTTCCGGAAGAAAAACTTTCCATGCCATGCCCATCTCGGGACTCAAGTCTGAAGCCAGTGCTGAAGCAGTCTTATATGCATCAACCCGAGTGGCGTGACCACGGATACCATATGAGGAGTCTCATATGGAGAGACTCCCCAGGAGTCTCTGGAATTGTTTTAGAGGAACCGCTGTGCCAGGCTTGAAGAGAGCGAGGCACCTTAGCACCGACTGCGTGCGCTCATTCATGAGGCGTGCTGTCATTGAGACTGAGACTAACTCCATGCTGAGAAAAGAGATGCTCTGAACCAAGGAGATCTTGCACTTTTCCCAGTAGACCTGAAGAACCTAGACGGCTGAGGTGCCTGAGCCATGCGCCCAAGCTCCGTGCGAGGGGCACTAAGGGGACGTACTGTGTGGGAGCAGGTAATAATAGGTCGGGAGGCAAAAGCGCAGACGAGTCATCAGCACCAGACTCTTAACGCAGCGGCGAAATCATCATCCAGCTCGCGGGGTCCAAGGGAGACAACGGACTGGCCATGAGGCTAGCCGGTCTTGCATCAGACCCGGACGGAAGCAAATGAGCGTACTAGGGGGCGGGTGGTTCGTGGGCATTTACCCAGTGAAACCAAGCCCGATGCTCTCCCCAAACCACCTTCAACGCCGGCTGCACTGGCCTTAATCCCATAGGAAGAAGGCGCGGCGTGGGGGGCAGCTGAAGGGGCTTTCCCTCGAAGGAAGAAAGCTGCGATCGCAACGTTGCCATGGCTATGTTCTCGCAATGAGAACATAAACCATCCGTAAATGCTGCCTCTCTGTGATCGCAGCCCAGACACGCGAGGCAGCGCTTATGACCTTCAGAAGTGGAGAGAAAACAGCCGCATCCAGGAACTACACAGAGGTGGAAAGGCATCTTCAAAAAGACGTGCCCTGAAAAGCACATTCAACGCCTGCTGTGTATTGCTCTTTTATGAATGAAAATACTCTCTTTTAGAGGGGAAAATACTTCTCTTTTAGAGGTAAACACTCTTTACAGAAGTGCAGTCGAAGCGTCCAGGGGCATGGACTGCACAGCGTGCAGAGAGGGAGAAAGCTGCTGGAAACGTGCCGTAGATCCAACAGCAATGCTCTGACAGAGGTGAGTGGAGCAGTAGTGAAACTCAGCTTGCTACTGCACAACCGCTCGGATGCAAAGAAAAAAATCTGACTGACAGACGCACGTCCACTTCCTTTATACCCGTATGTCCGGGGACGGGACATGCAAATTCTGTCTGCCAATTTCTCATTGGCCTTTTCTCAAATGCAGAGGTATGCGAGGCTCTCAAGAAAGACCCCTTGTGTCACTACATTCGACACATCTTCGAGTGAGTGACAGAAGGGGAACTACACTACCCATAATCCTGCAGAAAGATCCACCAATCAGAGATATTATTATTAAATTTGCTGAAGCAGAACCAGCCACTCCCATAAAGCAAAGCAATTATACAGTCAGTCTCAATACACTCTCAAAGTACTTATATATTTGAATATATCTAAGTATTTTGCAATAAACTTAAATATATATTGTTCTTACGACTAAATAAAATGAATAGTCTGAAGTTTTTATTCGATTTTGTCATTCGCAATGCTTCACTAGATGAGTAGTTCACGCACTTATAAAGGAATTGAAGCACACAGTCTAGCACCTTTGGCTTTTTTTATTGATTTAAAGTTTCACCCAGCATCAAAAGAAAGACCATAGCTAAGGGTCCACCAGCTAGACCAGCACTAACCAGCATAAACCAGGCTAAGCCATCTTAGAAATGGTGGTTTAAGCTGGTCTTTACAAAAGGGTAGTCATTTTGCAATTTTTTTTTAACACACTTCTATTTAAAAGTGCTTCATTTGGTTAAGCCTAAAAGCAAATCATCAGTAACTGAAAGCAATATCTTCTGTCTCAGTGACAGTGATGGAGTGCACCGTGCATTAATGGAAGTCAGTAAGACCCTGATCAACACTGTATATGTAAATGCACACTGCTCTTAATGAGAAGAAATAAGTGCTATTCGATTAGCATTGAAACACTCACATGTAATGCTTTGGCCCATGTATAAAATGCTATCAGTCTCACACTCACACATATACACACATTCAATCAATCTGGCTTTCTCTTGCATAGCCAGCAGTGACTTCTCAAAAAAGAGCTTCCTCACCAAAGTCAACCAGCTTGATCCCTCCTTCAGTGGTGAGCAGGATGTTGTTGCCTTTGACATCTCGATGGATGGTCTTATTGATGTGTAAATGCTGGAGACCCTTCAGAGAATAGAAAACACATGTTACAGACATTGAAAACCAGACCAGTGAAATGCTAGCTGAAGAGGAGCGTTTGTTTAAGGGTCAATGACCTGCTTGTCATTTTTGTTTGGATCTTTTAAATTATTAAAAAAGACACTAAAAATGCAATTTACACAAAAAAGTACTTGACTACACCTCTTTTTTCAATTTCTGAATTAAATGTAATTTTGCTATTATGTTTTTCTGGTGCAAGTCAAAAATGTCTAAATTATGTAACCACCTGGAGAAGGTAAAAAAATATAATAGTTTCATGTCTGAAATTCTTGAAAAATGTTGGCATAAGCAGTTTGGAATAATCTTTTATAGTTATTTAGGTAACACTTTGCAATACGATTGTTTTTGTTAACATAAGTAAATGCATTAAGTATCATGAAGTAATAATGAACAATTCTTTAAAAAGCATTTATTAATTTTGGTTAATGTAAATATATGAATATACAACAGTTTATTGTTAGTCCATGTTAGTTCATCATGCATTAACTAATGTAAACATATCCAAATTTTAATTTAAAGGGGTCATGAGCTGCTTTTTTATAGTTTTATTATTTTCCTTGAGGATAATGTTAGTAATGTTTTTTTTTTTTGCATTAAAACGGTCATGATTTAGTAATATATGATAATTTTCCACCCTGTCTCTCGCCCTCTGTCTGATACGCTCAGTACTGGCCTAAGCACCTCTTTAAAACTTCAACGTAAATGCCCACTGTTATGCTGGGCTAATATTGTGCAGCCTCTCAAATTCAGCCATTTTTAAACTCAATCTGAAGAGAATGAACAAGCTCCAAAACATTATAAAACAAAATTTCAGGGTTTACACATAATGCTCATCCAACACACTACATCCGAATATATGAAACTGTTCATATCTAAAGCACAACTGTTAACACTCAAACCCTTTCTACACCGGACACGAGAGTCACGTCACTAGCAATAGAGCCCTGTAGAGCTCAGGAGTCCGGGGCCAGGCTGGAACAACGCACGCCCGGTCCCCAATCAGCCTGATGGGGGTGTGCGAGGGATAAAGGCAGCTGGTGTAGACGGTTCAAGAGGGAGGGAAAATGATAGGCAGCTGCTCTGTGCGTTTATGTTTTTGTGTTTTTGGTTCAGCTTTTCATTAAACTATTATGTCTATTGTTAAGCCGGTTCTCGCCTCCTCCTTGCCCATTAACCGCTTTACATTGGTGCCGAAGCCCGGGAAGGAGGAGGGATGCCTGTCACGGAGTCCTCGACACAGCCATCTGCCGAGGGACGGAGTAGCCTGACCGCCCGGACGCGGGGAGCGGCCACCGTCCACAAGGCAAGTGGTGACTGGACTCCCTGACCGCCTGGAGCGAAGGAGTGCCCTGCCGTCCACCAGAAACGTGGAGGGGTCGAGAGGACCGCTGTCCACAAGGGGAGGAGGAAATCGACTCCCCGATGACCTGGAGCTGTAGGGCTGCTGGGTTCTGTGCGTTGGGGGTCGGTATGACTCCGGTCCGCCCAGGGAGGAGCGGATGCCGTCTGCCTGAGAGGGTGGAGGAGTGATCGGGGACCACGTGACTGCGCATCAGAGAACCGGTGAGTGAGTTTTTTTTTTCCTTTCTCTCTCTCTCTCTCTCTCTCTCGCTCTCTGTCACTCTGTGTTGGTCTTTACCCCTCACCTATTTTGTTTCGTTGTTGTTTTTACCCTGCTGCCTCCTCCCAGGTCGAGCAAGGCGGGGATGACCCGCCGGCAGACGGGGCGTAAGGCACGCCCAAAGGAGAGGAGTGGGGGAGGTGTACGTCATGCTGGGCAACGGCGGGAGGAGTGTAGAGCGAAGGAGTCCGGGGCTGGGCTGGAACAACACACGCCCAGTCCCCAATCAGCCTGATGGGGCGCGCGAGGGATAAAGGCGTCTGGTTACAATGGTTCGAGAGAGAGGAAGAATGACAGGCAGCTGCTCTGTGTGTTTATGTTTGTGTGTTTTTGGTTCAGCTTTTCATTAAACTATTATTTATATTGTTAAGCCGGTTCTCGCCTCCTCCTTTCCCGTAACCCGCTTTACAAACACATAATCATCAATGATGCGGTCTGTTGCGGCACATTGCTATATGGCGACAGTAAATAGATGTCCCGTACTACTTCCAACAACACAAATACACGGTTCAAAAAGTTTGTGTCGACATGCCCGGTGTAGACAGCCTTAAGCCGCTGCATCTCATCATGTCAACGGACGCGCCTGGTGAACAGGATGTCAGTACCATAAACAAGTCATGACTTTTGAAATGTTCATGAATGGAACTTTTTACTGATCGGGTCCAAGTATTTTTAACTGCCCTATCCTTCAATAACAGTTCCTTTGCAAAGCTTGAATCATGTTATGATTGGTTCATAAGCAAGCCACACCGACATGAGCCAAAAAAACATACAATACACGCTGAAAAATGCTGAAGACACATCCACATCCAGTTTTCAGTATCATCCTGCATTAAAATGCACATCACCAGAAATACATTCTAAATGGTCAAAGGCGTCCATCCAGTGCATGTTTTCATACATTAACAAATATCACAGATGGATGAAAGAGTACATCCATGACATTCAAAAATGCAAGAAGCAGCAGCTGAATGACAGAGAATCGCTTCTCTTCTGCAGAGTTGTAACTTGACACCGCATCTTCTAAAAGCATCCAGAGATAAGTATCAAGCGGTCAAAGATGTCTTTCTGTGCATGTTTAAATACAAAAATAATTTAAAATAGTCCAGATGGGTTCTCCTTTGGTGTTCAGAGTCTACTGTAGGCCTTGTTTGTCCTCGTCTCTGAGATAATGAACTGAAGCACCAGTGGGAGGGGTCAAGGGTGAGATGATTTAAAGTAGGCGTTGATGTTTTTGAGCTGTAAAGGCAGTCATGAATTAATGTACCCCTAATGACGTAGGGTAGTCGCGAAAGTAGGGAATGAGGTGTTTTTGCAGCTTGGTATCAATAAATGTTTTTATTGCATTGGGGATAATGTTTCGCGTTCTGAAATTTACAGTTTTTGTTTTTTTTACAGTTTTTATTGTAGAAAGACTTCTTATATGTCAAAATATCAAGGAAATTTGATTCTTCATATTAATAATTTTTTAAAGGGGTAATTTTATATGTTTAAATTAACATTAACCAGGATTAACAAATGCTGTAAAAATTGTTAATTAATGTTGTTAACCAATGTTAACAGATATTGTAAAGTGTTTTCTTTTAAAAATAATTAGTGAGCAGTATTTTTATACATTTTATAAGACATTTTTAAAGTCATTCCCATAAATAAGTATGTTTGTAGAAAATGCTATAACAGTTTTTCAAAAAAAATTATGAAACCAACATGAAAATATAGATTACATTTTAACAAACATGGCACATGTGATTTAAAACTAGATCTTTAAAATATTTCTCCTTTTTATCAACTCAGACAACCTTATTTTCTGTGTCCCTTACACACTGTGACATGGCTGGTTTCTGAGGTTTACCATGAGAGCTTCATGTAGGATGTAGGCTATGATGGAATCCTCCAAACGGTCTCCTCTCTTCAGCATACCTTTAGCCAGATCTGTGACAGACCCTCCATTGCAGAGCTGCAAACAAATAAGTACAATTAGATAAAGGGATAAATAATGACATACTGAATATGTAAATACAAACACAGAGGACCTTATTATGGAACACGAGCAGAACAAATTTGTGTAAATTGTTCGTTAAATCGCTCTGAAGCTAATTTTCAGATTCATTAATTTTTTTGTATGTTCAAAGTGTTAGGTGGTATGAACAAAATGTACACCTGCTTTTTTAAATCATGTGTAAGACATCCAAAAGTATTGTGTTCTTTCAGACTAACTGCCATGACTACATGTTGATAGACATGAAATTAAAATGAAAGTAAAAAAATTATATATATATATATATATATATATATATATATATATATATATATATATGTGTGTGTATAATGATTAAATTAGTAAATTTAACCTTAAAAATAACAAATTAGGGTGAAAAAAAACCATTAATTTAATTTAACTCATGTTTTTATGCTTGCATTTAATTATTCAAAAAATAGTTTAATCCCAACTCTGCTTCTTAAATTTTATATTGTTTTTCAGCCAGAATTGCTTGGCATTGGGCGAAAGGTTTGTTGAAAGAGCTTTCTTTGATTTTCTTAAAAAATGTATGCCCTCTAACATGACTGGTTGGAGAGTTTCTTCATTTGATATTTCATTTAGGTATAACTATTTTAGTATAGGCATCAATATATCACATTCAGTTGATAACGTATGGTCAGTATTAACTTTGTGCGACCCCGCATACACATGCATGGACGTTGTATTTTGACTTCACTATACACAACACATCATTTAAATTCATTAAATCTGACTGATCTCAGTTCAGTAGAATCCGTAACTGTTAGGAATTCCTTGTCTTGTTTCACTGTTGCCCTTGTTTGCCTTTTGTCACCTTTGCTTTCCTTAGTTTTCTCTTCATTCCCCTGTTGTCTGCCCTGTGTCTCACTAATCTATTGTTTATGAACTACATTTCCCACAATCCACCTGCCGTCATCACTGCCATTTTGTGTCATTGTTCTCACCTGTTTATTATTTGTAATCATCCTGTCCTTGTGTATTTATACCCTGGTTCTTTGTTCTGTCTTTGTTAGTCGTTGAATGTTGTCATGCCTGGTTTGTGTTACCTGCCCGAGTTTTCAGTTGTGTTTCCTGTGTTATGTTCATTTCCCCATTGAGGGTTTTTCTTTATGTTTTTATTGTCTAACTTAATTAAAGTAAGTTTGCATTTGGATCTGCTCTCCTTGTCTGCTCCTATTCGTAACAGAACGACTAACCAACAAATGGATCTAGCAGCTTACCTATTGGAACTGACCCAGGCGGAGTTGACCATCCGCGAGTTCTCCCACTTCTTTTCCGCTGTTGCCATCCACACCGGCTTCGACGACGCATCCCTAAAGACCATCTACCAGCTCGGGCTACCAACATACCAGCTGAGGGAATTGCCGAACACCGGAGACCTCACGTGGAGGGAATATGTATGTCTAGTCTTGGGAGAACTCGCTGCCGGGGAACCACCTCTCTCGATCCCGGTTTCTGCCACTGGGCTTTCCATGCCTGCCACGGCCAACGAGCCAGCGTTGCCAGCTTCGTCCGCCCGGCGGAGGAGGAGAAGAGGAAAGGCTTCTGCTTCCCAGTCTCCGCCTGCCCCGGTCAGCGAGCCAGAGCCCTCGCCTGCCCCGGTCAGCGAGCCAGAGCCCTCGCCTGCCCCGGTCAGCGAGCCAGAGCCCTCGCCTGCCCCGGTCAGCGAGCCAGAGCCCTCGTCAGCTACGGTCAGCGAGCCAGAGCCCTCGTCAGCTACGGTCAGCGAGCCAGAGCCCTCGTCAGCTACGGTCAGCGAGCCAGAGCCCTCGTCAGCTACGGTCTGCGAGCCAGAGCCTGCCCTGGTCTGCGAGCCAGAGCCCTCGTCAGCTACAGTCAGCGAGCCAGAGCCCTCGCCTGCCCCGGTCTGCGAGCCAGAGCCCTCGCCTGCCCCGGTCTGCGAGCCAGAGCCCTCGCCTGCCCCGGTCTGCGAGCCAGAGCCCTCGCCTGCCCCGGTCTGCGAGCCAGAGCCCTCGCCTGCCCCGGTCTGCGAGCCAGAGCCCTCGCCTGCCCCGGTCTGCGAGCCAGAGCCCTCGCCTGCCCCGGTCTGCGAGCCAGAGCCCTCGCCTGCCCCGGTCTGCGAGCCAGAGCCCTCGCCTGCCCCGGTCTGCGAGCCAGAGCCCTCGCCTGCCCCGGTCTGCGAGCCAGAGCCCTCGCCTGCCCCGGTCTGCGAGCCAGTGCCTGTCGCCTCAGAGGTCAGTGAGCCAGTGCCTGTCTCCTCAGAGGTCAGTGAGCCAGTGCCTGTCTCCTCAGAGGTCAGTGAGCCAGTGCCTGTCGCCTCAGAGGTCAGTGAGCCAGTGCCTGTCGCCTCAGAGGTCAGTGAGCCAGTGCCTGTCGCCTCAGATGTCAGTGAGCCAGTGCCTGTCGCCTCAGAGGTCAGTGAACCAGTACCTGTCGCCTCAGAGGTCAGTGAGCCAGCGCCTGTAGCCTCGACCGTCCCTGAGCCAGCGCCTGTAGCCTCGACCGTCCCTGAGCCAGCGCCTGTAGCCTCGACCATCCCCGGGCCAACACCAATAGCCAGGACTGACCAAAAGCCAGCGCCAATGGTCATGCCCGTCCTAGAGCCTGCGCCCCCCGAGCTTTCCAGAGCTCCACCTTCCGAGCTTTCCAGAGCTCCGCCTTCCGAGCTTTCCAGAGCTCCGCCTTCCGAGCTTCCTGAGCTTTCCAGAGCTCCGCCTTCCGAGCTTCCTGAGCTTTCCAGAGCTCCGCCTTCGAGCTTCCTGAGCTTTCCAGTGCTCCGCCTTCCAAGCTTCCTGAGCTTTCCAGTGCTCCGCCTTCCTGAGCTTTCCAGAGCTCCGCCTTCCGAGCTTCCTGAGCTTTCCAGAGCTCCGCCTTCCGAGCTTCCTGAGCTTCCCAGAGCTCCGCCTTCCGAGCTTCCTGAGCTTCCCAGAGCTCCGCCTCCCAAGCTTCCCGAGCTTCCCAGAGCTCCGCCTCCCGAGCTTCCCAGAGCTCCGCCTCCCGAGCCTCCCAGAGCTCCGCCTCTCGAGCCTCCCAGAGCTCCGCCTCTCGAGCCTCCCAGAGCTCCGCCTCTCGAGCCTCCCAGAGCTCCGCCTCTCGAGCCTCCCAGGGCTCCGCCTCTCGAGCCTCCCAGGGCTCCGCCTCTCAAGCCTCTCGAGCCTCCCAGGGCTCCGCCTCTCGAGCCTCCCAGGGCTCCGCCTCTCAAGCCTCTCGAGCCTCCCAGGGCTCCTCTCGAGCCTCCCAGGGCTCCTCTCGAGCCTCCCAGGGCTCCTCTCGAACCTCCCAGTGCTCCGCCTCTCAAGCCTCCCAGGGCTCCACCCCTCAAGTCTCTCGAGCCTTCCAAGGCTCCGCCTCTCAAGCCTCTCGAGCCTTCCAGGGCTCCGCCTCGCAAGTCTCCCGAGCCACCCAGGGCTCCTCCTCCCAAGCCTCCTAGGGCTCCATCTCTCAAGTCTCTCGAGTCTGCCAGGGCTCCTCCTCCCGTGTTTCCCATGGCTCCGCCTCTCGAGCCTCCCTCTGCTCTGCCTCCTGAGCCTCCCACGGCTCCGCCCCCTGAGCCTCCCGAGCTTTCCATGGTTCCTCCTCCCTCGGCTCTGCCTCCTGAGCCTCCCACGGCTCCGCCCCCTGAGGCCTCTGAGCCTCCCGAGCCTCCCTCAGCTGAGCCTCCCGAGCCTCCTACGGCTCCGCCTCCCGAGCCTCCTACGGCTCCGCCTCCCGAGCCTCCTACGGCTCCGCCTCCCGAGCCTCCTACGGCTCCGCCTCCCAAGCCTCCTGTGGCTCCTCCTCCCAAGCCTCCTAGGGCTCCATCTCTCAAGTCTCTCGAGTCTGCCAGGGCTCCTCCTCCCGTGTTTCCCATGGCTCCGCCTCTCGAGCCTCCCTCTGCTCTGCCTCCTGAGCCTCCCACGGCTCCGCCCCCTGAGCCTCCCGAGCTTTCCATGGTTCCTCCTCCCTCGGCTCTGCCTCCTGAGCCTCCCACGGCTCCGCCCCCTGAGGCCTCTGAGCCTCCCGAGCCTCCCTCAGCTGAGCCTCCCGAGCCTCCTACGGCTCCACCTCCCGAGCCTCCTACGGCTTCCCCTCCATAGCCTCCTACGGCTCCGCCTCCAGAGCCTTCCAGGTCACCGCCTCTAGGGCCTCCTCCCAGGGGTCCTGACCCTGTCCCTGACCTGTGGCATCCTCCCAGGCCTTCTGACCCTGTTCCCGTCCTGTGGCCTACTCCCAGGCCTCCTGACCCAGTCCCTGTCCTGTGGCCTCCTCCCAGGCCTCCTGACCCTGACCCTGTCCCTGTCCTGTGGCTTCCTCCCAGGCCTCCTGACCCAGTCCCTGTCCTGTGGCCTCCTCCCAGGCCTCCTGACCCAGTCCCTGTCCTGTGGCCTCCTCCCAGGCCTCCTGACCCTGTCCTGTGGCCTCCTCCCAGGCCTCCTGACCCAGTCCCTGTCCTGTGGCCTCCTCCCAGGCCTCCTGACCCTGTTCTCATCCTGTGGCCTTCCCCCAGGCCTCCTGACCCGGTCCCTGTCCTGTGGCCTCCTCCCAGGCCTCCTGACCCGGTCCCTGTCCTGTGGCCTCCTCCCAGGCCTCCTGACCCGGTCCCTGTCCTGTGGCCTCCTCCCAGGCCTCCTGACCCAGTCCCTGTCCTGTGGCCTCCTCCCAGGCCTCCTGACCCTGTTCCCGTCCTGTGGCCTTCCCCCAGGCCTCCTGACCCGGTCCCTGTCCTGTGGCCTCCTCCCAGGCCTCCTGACCCTGTTCCCGTCCTGTGGATTCCCCCCAGGCCTCCTGATCCGGTCCCTGTCCTGTGGTCCCTTCCCAGGTCCCCCAAACCTGTCCTTGTCCGGTGGCCAGCTCCCAGACCACCTGAACCTGTCCTTGCCCTTTGTGCCCCCTTGGACTTCCTGCCTGCCATCTGTGCCCCCTTGGACTTCATGCCTGCCCTTTGTGCCCCCTTGGACTTCCTGCCTGCCCTTTGTGCCCCCTTGGACTTCCTGTCTGCCCGTCGTTGCCCCCCCTTGGTCTGTCTGCCCACCACAAGCTCCCCCCCCAGTCAATGGACATTTTTTGTTTTGTTTTATGTTGATCGTCTGGAATCCGATCCTTGAGGGGGGCTATGTTAGGAATTCCTTGTCTTGTTTCACTGTTGCCCTTGTTTGCCTTTTGTCACCTTTGCTTTCCTTAGTTTTCTCTTCATTCCCCTGTTGTCTGCCCTGTGTCTCACTAATCTATTGTTTATGAACTACGTTTCCCACAATCCACCTGCCGTCATCACTGCCATTTTGTGTCATTGTTCTCACCTGTTTATTATTTGTAATCATCCTGTCCTTGTGTATTTATACCCTGGTTCTTTGTTCTGTCTTTGTTAGTCGTTGAATGTTGTCATGCCTGGTTTGTGTTACCTGCCCGAGTTTTCAGTTTTGTTTCCTGTGTTATGTTCATTTCCCCATTGAGGGTTTTTCTTTATGTTTTTATTGTCTAACTTAATTAAAGTAAGTTTGCATTTGGATCCGCTCTCCTTGTCTGCTTCTATTCGTAACAGTAACATTTCAGGAGTCATGTGACAAAACAACACTGCGCTGATCACAGCGGAGTTCATCTTTGGGTAAAATGCCATTAAAACTACCTCTAGTAATAAATCTCATTAAGTTTTTACATTGAAACCTGTTTAGATTATAGATTCGAGTCTCTAGGTTCATCCTATATACCATTGTTTAAATTTGAGTGATTTATCACAAAGCGCCACACTGCTAAACGCAATGTACACTAATGTGTCCTTTAACGTATTTTTTCCTTAGAAATCTGACATTTACTGTGCATTTTCACATTAAGAATAAATGGGTTCATCTAAAAGCTGAAAAATGTTGCTTTCAGAAGCTTTATATGGAGTTAAGATGAAAATAAGGTGCATTTCAAACTTTTCTGAAATGAGTGCATACAGACAGCACACTAGATTCACTAAACTTATAGATTTCCTATGAAGCCAAGTGCATTTAATCCAAACTTTCTATCCAATGTTTAGTGTGTTCAGAAGTGGTCCCCAAATGTCTATATGGTGGTTAGGGCCCTGTAGGAAAATATACAATTGGTTACTGTGTGTGGGCTAGTTCACAGTTGTTTAATATGCTTTTCATTCAAAATCAGGTGAATTCCACCTCAGGTTCCCATTTTTCCATTGACAGAAGTGCGCTGCACATATATAGGCTATATAGGATCCAGGTATCAGTGCACCCCTACCACGAACTCAAGCAGTAAATATATCATTTGAACGATTCTGAAATTCTAAAAACTTCAACAAAAAGGCTTTTGCTTTCAAAAAGAGCATTTGTTATCTCTCTGATATGAATCAAACATTATGCTGCATTCCATTTAAGTCGCTGTGGGATATTCCTACTTGATATCTCCGATCTCGGACCATAAATGCATTCCAATGCTAGATGCTCGGAAGATGACGTTTAAAGAAACAACTGTAACTCTCCTGTTACCTTAGCAGGTGTTTCACTGTAACCTGAGACATCTAGCAACCCAATTCTGTAACGCTAGCATTTGTGCTACAGATGTATGATTATCAAAAGATACTGTGGTATAATTTACCATGTTTTGAACGCCTGTCTCTGCTAATGTTTGTTAAACAAGCTTAAATATCATGTAATGTAGGAACATTGACTCATTTATTTAAATATTTAATAAAAGTGAATGTTTATCACTTATTTTGTACATCTTCCTTTAAACCGACATGTTTGTGTAACATCACACACCTTTATCTCGGCAAAATCAGAGTTATATTTTTCGCACGAGTTTCCAAGTTGGAATTCTGACTTAAAGTGCTGTTGCATTGCACCGTTCCTAGTAGGAAGTTGGAAAATCGACTTTCCGAGTTGAATGGAATGCAGCATTAGATCTCTAACAGTGATAATAGTGGTTCCCACTCCACATCTGCCATTGGTCAGCAAACAGCTTGACCTGCCCCAAACAAACAGAGCAATAGTTCCTGCAGTGAGAAAGGGTATAATGAAAGCAACACAGAGCCTCAGCATTTACTTTTGGGTGAAATCAATCTACAAATGGCTTACATGTCTCTGCATATTTAAGTGTTTTAAAATAAATAAAAATATGTACATAATCTTATATTATAGATTGTTAACACTAACAGCTCAAAATATAGGTTCATCGGGAGAATGCTCTTTATTAAAGCAATCTTCTCTGCCTAAAGGTAACATTTGTTTATAATGTGTGAAAAGGTCACATTAAAGAGGTTCATAAATAGTTCAGGGGAAATCATGTTTAAAAAGCAATTTCCCCTGCAACTAGGTTGTAATTTTTGAACTGCAAAAGCATCCTTTAAAACGAACTAAGGGTTGATGTTGTGTTTATGATCAATGTTGAATGCTTTGCCTTTAGTCACAGGACATGGAAGTGAAAATGGTTCTTTTATTCCAGGCAAGCCTTCTTGAAATGACATAAAATTGTCTTGCATGTTTCCAAGACAACAACAATACCCTCTTATTTAGAGCCATTAAAATCTACCGAAGGCAAACATGGCTGTTTTCGGCCCTCTGCTATTATAATCTTTGTATAAAAGCTCTCTTATTCACAATATCCAAACATCTATTCCTTATATGTGTGATGAGAAACAAAGAGAAAGAGGCAGTTGTGCACTTTTGAGTTCAAGAAAAACATGCCAAACCAACAAAGAAAGAAAAACAGCAAATTGGCACTAACATTACAGTGACACTTTACAATACATTTCCATTTGTTAACATTCGTTAACTACATTAGTTAACATGAACTAACGTTGAACAATACTTTTACAGCATTTGTTAATCTTGGTTAATGTTAATTTTAACATATAATAACAAATTTAACAGTAGTTAAAGCACTATGATCTAACATGAACTAACAATGAACAATTGTACTTTTATTTATTAAGTAACATTAACAAAGATTAATAAATGCAGTAAAAAATATATTGTTCATCGTTAGTTCATGATACCTAATGCATTAACAAATGGAACCTTACTGTAAAGTGTTAACAATGTTACTAAAGCAACCAATTACAAATCCTTTGAAAAGCCTGCCTCTCAGCAGAACACTGCACACTTCAAAGGGAACATCAATGAGTCACATCGCTTTGTGTCATGAGAGGGCATTTACATTTTCAAATACATTTACTTTTATTTCCAAGATGCATCCTGAGAGGTTTGAATGGGTGGGTGGAAAGATTTGCCATTTGCCCAAATATGCTTCTGCAGAACTGAAAATATAGCTGAAGTATGTCATTTCTCTGCCACTAGCGGCACTAAACATAATGTGTATTGTTTCAAACAGGTTTCTTAATCACCCCCTTCCATCTTTTATTGTTCAGAAAAAAGCAGTCCTGACTGGGATAGGAGAAATTTTATGATAAGCAATATGTAAATGATCAAATAATTGTTAATTTATTTCATATTAAAATGTAGCCTTGAGAAAAGCTTGAAATCCTCAAAAATCAGTTGAATATGGCATCAGTAATATTTTAAAATCCTGGTCAAGGGCAGTGTTTTGAGTGTGCAAGCAACAAACCAAGAGTGACATTCTGTATCAGTCGTGAAAGAAAAGTCTCATTCATTACATATAGTTTTCTCATGTGTAACAAAGTAGCATCCTACTGTTTGAAACATTTATTGTTGCATAATGCATCCAATTTAACATAATGTTTAAATAAATCCGTAAGCAGTATTCAGGTGTACTGCAGAGTAATGCAGTTTACTAGTAAATGTCAAAGCAGCCTTTCTCAATTCAGTCCCTCTCTTTTCAAAAACCCTGAATTTACATAAACAATAAAAGCATTTCTCTCTCTCCATTACATTTGGGACACTTGGGAATGCTATTTGCCCCTGTTTCCTGCCTATTTTCCTTTAATATATTACCGCTCACAAAAAAGGCAAACGGCGTTCAATTTAACCGATCCCTCAGTGGTGCGCCGAAGGGGTCATTTGTCAGTGTTTGTGCAGGAAAGGTGAAGTCTGGACACTTATACAACAAGTTATGTTTAGTGGACATGAAGTGGACTATTCCCTAAGGTTCAGGGCCCATTTTGAAATCTCATTATTATTGTGCCACAGGGACCTTTGGCATTGTAACATGCCGTCAGGTTTCTTTACAGTTTACAGAAGTCAGTTGAGGAAACAGCAGGGTGTGGCCATTTATAGCTACAGTTAACCCTACAGAGTCAAGCATAGAGGAGGTGTTGAGCTGAAGTCAAACATGTTTTTCATTTAAACTGTATAAAAGTCTTGATGCAGTGACTGAAGATGCTTTAAGATCAGATTGATCAATACAAATTCAACATGAAATCTAAATGAACCCTATTTGCTTCATTAACACACGTTCCTGGTTTTATTAAGCAATGTTAATTAGTGCACATGTTTCCAAATACACTTCATCAAAATGATTCCTGTTCTAAACGCCACCCTTGCAGTTCTCCTCCGAATCCATTGGTTGCCCCAAACTCTAAAAAAATCTAAATCTAAAAAAAAACATATTGAATAAGTCAGTGTTGCTTATAAAACAAGGTGAAGTAAATGTATCTTGTTTTAAGGATTTTTTGCATCTTTGCCCAAATTTTAAACATAATCATCTAATGTGGATTTACTAGATAGAAAAATATAATCATGCCATATAATAGATGCATGTAAAAGGGCTAGAAATAGCATTTTAGCTTAGCTTAAAGCTAAATGTTCACATGTCAATTTACACAAGGTTAACTATTTCTGCTGCTCCAAAATAACATCAAAACCCCACAGAGTGTACACAACAACATCATCCTCTGAACATATAACATCATATCCACCTTTTCACTCAGAACCGTGTGAAAGCAGCGTCTGTCTGCCATTAATAAGAAAGTGTTTCACGGCTGTTCAAACACTCATCGAATCACATCATTTATATGGATGTATTCCAACAAAGCAAACAAAACATTTAATTAAACAAATAACAATAACATGCAAAGTGATTTCTTCAGTAATCAAAATACTTTTTGAATGTAACTTTATTCTGATTACCAACAACATAAATTGTAATTGTAGTGTAATGCAGTTACAGATATTTTGTATTTTAAATATGTAACCCTGTTACATGTATTCCGTTACTCCCCAACGCTGTACATAAGTTACAATAGCTTTGGGAAACAAGCCGCAAAACTAAGATAAATAGTAAGATGGATTCTACCGAGACTAACGAGACTTTTGGGAAACGAGGTCCAGGTTACTATTTTTTGTATTTTCTTTTCCCCATTACAAATATCAGATTAAATATCCAGGTATATTCCCATCAAAAGTGCAGCAGATCTAAGATAATTTTGCTTTTAAAGAATAAATTAAAGAATAAATTAAAGAGTAAATGATGGCATAATTTTCATTCTAACGTTCCTTCAAACCTTCAAAAAAAGCACCATAAATGTAGTCCATATGACTCATGCTCTATATTCCAAGCCTTCTGAAATCATATGATAGCTTTGAGTGAGGAAAAGGCCAAAATTCATAATTCGCTGAAAATCTTCCCATAGCCTGTGGCTCTCAAATCTCATAAATGTATTTAAACATGGAGCATCAGGAGGCATCATGCAAGGTTTGATTCCAGTGATGCAAAAGTGCAAATAAATTTCAGCAAATAATAAATTAAATGTCGGTCTGTTTCTGACATACTTGGATTATAGTACACAGGTTGTTGTATGGAAAACAATCATGCAGGTTTGTAACAACAGAAGGGTGAGTAAATGATGACATCATTTTTATTTTTGCATGAACTATTCCTTAGAATTGAAATTCACAGTCCTTTACAAGAATTATCAGAGAGAAAAAAAAGAAAAAACAAAACAAAATTTCGTATTGTTTTATTTTTAGACATTACACGTATCACTCTGGATTAGCTTTAGGCTGTGGAGGACACGTTATTCATGTCAGCTGCTGATGACTCATCAACAAAATTCCTCACATTCATCTGAAGAGACTTGAGGCTAAAGATGGCAATCTTTCTTCAGCTCTCACTGCCAGTGTGCCTGATGCCTTTCAAAGTCTAAGCGGGCTATTTATTCTGGCTATAAAAAACATGCTCCAAAGCCAATCTGGACAAGTTTAATTTATTTACTTGCATGCTAGTAATATACCTGGAGCAACCAATGTTAAATATTTGATTTAAATGGAATGTTTATATTGTGAGTACAGCATGTGATCCATTCAGTAGCTTTTTTGTGTGTGTTTGTATGTGTGGTCCTCACAGCTTTCTTGTTTTCTCCTAGAAAAAGTGCCTCTTTCGTCCTGGCGACCTTATCATTTACACTCTAATGACGAGCTAGGTGTCCGCTTTCTCTCAACGTTTAATGAAAAAGCCCTGACAAACAATGGCATTTTAAACCTCATTGTGACTTAATGATGGGCACAAGCTAGACACATCAGATATGGTTCAAAAAGGGCTTAGTTTCAAAGGGTGTTAATCTTAACATGATGATGCAAACTTCGTGTAGAAAGCCCAGCACCAAAACTGAAAACCAGGGGCTGTCAAGCTCCAAAAAGACACTTTGAGTCTCAAATCTCATCTATGCATGTGCTTATTCAAACCAGACTGATCACTGTGATTTTGGCAACAGGAGGTCGAAAGTTCTTCAGCAGAAATCAGGCTGTGCTTACCGAAAATCAAATCACTGTCCTCATTGGCTGAAGTGGGAAGTGCTGTTCAGTGTGTAGGCACGTGTGAGCACCAGTTTCGGAGTGAAATTTCCAAAGAGTGGTGCCAAAAATGGGTTTTAGTTCTAGTTGTGAATGATGTAATACTGTAAACAGGAATGCATATGTTATTAACTCTACCCCTAACCCAATCCCTAAACCATCAGTGGAGTAAAAATTTAATTTTAGAGAGAAAATTCAACCTCTCCGTCGTGCTCACCATTGTTTATTTGCATGTGATTACTTCCTGGTTTCCACGGGACTTGAACATGTGTCTCGGAAGTCGATCATGTGCTATTAGTAGAGCTAGAGAGAATGTGCTCAGGCTTGATTGATGCAAAAATATCTGAGGTGGGATGGTGCTTGTTAGAAATTCGTTTGAATGTGGTTGACTTAAGGGTACATGAACTTTCGGTAGCAACTTATTGATTTTCTATATGATCATGTTGTTTAAACTTGCCGTATGAAGACATGTCATGCTATGTTTCTCTTTCACCCTCTCGCCTTTCCACTGCTGTCTATACCCCTCTTCTCACACAAAATTAATTTTAGTAAACACTGCCACAGACACACTTAGCTCTACTTTAACAACCTGTCTTGACAGCATCTGCCCTCTCTCCTCTAGGCCAGCACGTACTACACCACCCAGACCCTGGCTCTCTGTCGTCCTTCATGAACATCTGACTGACCTCAGGGCAGCTGAGAGGAGATGGCGGAAATCTAAGATCAGCAGATCAAGGTAAGTATCAGTCTCTGCTTGCAACTTTTTCAGATAACATTAAATCTGCAAAAACTTCCTATTACCAGAACAAGATCAACAGCACCACAGACATTTGCAGCTTGTTTAGAACATTCAACACACTTCTCTGTCCTCCCCCTCCACCGCCTGACACATCACTGACAGCAGATTTCTTTGCCACATTTTTTACTAATAAGGTTACAACCATCAGTAATACATTCTCAGCACCACACCCTGTCAAACACCCGTCTCCTGTATGCAACTCTTCTGTCTCAATTTTCTCTCCTCTGACTGACACTGTGGTCTCTATACTCCTCCTCTCCAACCACCCCATCACCCATTCCCTTGACACATTCCTACCCACCTTCTCCAGGCTATCTCTCCATCCATCCTACTTGCAATCACACACATAATTAACACGTCTACTAACAGGTACTTTTCCCACTATATTTAAGCAGGCTTGAGTAATCCTACTTCTGAAAAAACCTGTACTTAACCCCACACAAGTAGAACACTACAGACCAGTCTCTCTCATTCCATTCACTGCAAACACACTTGAAAGGGCAGTTTTCAATCAAATCTCTCACAGACCAAGCTGCTGGATGACAATCAGTCAGGCTTCAAAAGTGGACACTCCACTGCCCTGCTGTCTGTCACAGTTGCTGAGACAGGCGAAAGCTCAATCCAGATCATCCATCCTGATTCTGCTGGACCTTTCTGCAGCCTTAGACACAGACAAAAATCAGATCTTACTCTCCGCCCTCTCTTCACTGTGCATCACAGGAACTGTGCTTGACTGGTTTATTTCTTATCTCTCAGGTAGGTCCTTCAAGGTAGCCTGAAGAGATGAGGTGTACAGGCCACATCAGCTACTTACTGGGGTACCACAGGGTTCAGTGCTTGGGCCACTTCTCTTCTCTATATGAACAAAATCACTGGGATCCTTCATTCAGGCACATTTCTCTTACCACTGCTACACTGATGACATGCAATGCTACTTGTCTTTTCAGCCCAACGACACCACAGTGACTACTCGAATCTCTGCCTGCCTGGCTAACATCTTGGCCTGGATGATGGAACACCATCTGCAACTTAACCCAGCCAAGATCCAACTCCTTGTCTTTCCAGCCAACCCTGCTGTTGAACACAACATCGCCGTGCAGCTGGGTGCAACTATAGTAACACCTTCCATAACGGTCAGAAATTTAGGGGGAAGCATCGATAACAAACTAAATTTCACAGACCACATCTCAAAGGCCGCAAGATCATGTCGTTTTGCACTCTACAATATCAGGAAGATAAGACCCTTCCTCTCTGACCATGCCACACAACTTATTTTTCAGTCACTTGTCATAACTAGACTGGACTACTGTAACTCTCTCATTGCAGGCCTTCCAGCATGTGCAATTAGACCTCGCCAAATGATCCAGAATGCAACAGCACGTCTAGTCTTTAATGAACCTAAGCACATGTTACACTGTAGCGTGGCCACATAAGGGGATGTTTTATATATAAGGTTCTTGACACAAAACTAATTATGTTTGTCATTAATGCCTATTAGTTATATTGCTTTCCCCTGTATTCCTGTTATTCCCTCAGCTGTTGTGTGTTTATCCCCATCTCTGTTCACGCGAGATCTTCGCGTGTTTTCGTCTTACGTGTTTTCCTGCCACGTATACAGGAAGTACTTTCACTTTCTATTTAAGGAACCGCTATGCCGGTTGTCAGACGCTCATTTGCGAGTACGCTCATTTTCAAAAACTTCACTCATTCATACATCGGATTACACTGGTGACTGACCTGGAAGCGCTGAGACGCCGTTCCTCTTTGGGAGTATTTTCGTTTGGCTCGCAGCCAGGATTACTTTTTTATCAGAGGACATTGGTCAATCATCACTTCATCACTTCATCACTTGGTCGTGCTCACGGACTATCAAAATTCCTGGTGAGGCTGATCTGATCACTGTATATAACTCTGTGCACTCTGGACTTCACTTTTACATGTATATACACCTTGCTTGTTATTGTTGTAAATATTATTGGTTTGTTAATACACTTGGGTTTATTGATTTTTCATCAGTGTTGATATTTATTTTCTCCACTCCATTACCTATCTTTAGAAACGGTACGGTAGATCCCATAATTAGTGTAAACTCCACTTAAAGATTTTGGGGAGTGTTACATAGTGGTGGCCAATACAGGGAATACGTGCCGTTTCTATTTGTTGATAGTGTTTTTTTGTGTGTTCATTAATATGGAAGACATGACACAAGCAAATGGTGGAAAAATTAATATAAATATTGCTGAAATTGAGACTGATGTAAATGATTTAAGATTTAACTCTGATGAAACACAGGCTGCTGATTTCACTGCGGGCCCGTTTGTTACCAGACGTAACCCGACAGATGAAATAGCATCTGTCCTTAGTTCTTTGTATAATTCTGATGAAGATGCTGATGATGATGTTTATGATGAAAAAGAAATGGTGAATATAAATGTTGTACAAACAATGCAAATGGAGATTGATAAACTTAAGGTGGATTTATTGGCTCTTAATGCAAAAATACAACATAATGAACAGGAATTAAAACAGTCTGTAGATAGTTCCCTTAATAGGGAAACTAGTTTCCGGGAGGCAGTGGACGCTGGCTTAGCAGACTTAGAAGATCATTTCCAGAGGTCTGTAGAGAAGTTGGAGAGAGCGGTGGTTGATTGTTTCCTGCGGAGAGATGCTAGATGGGAAAATCAAATGAAAAAGTTGAGATTCACCAGTACCCCATCTCATTCTCAAATACAGCCTTTTTACCCTGCCTCTTCCCCATCTACAGTCAATGCCTTGAAAACTCCCGTACCAGCAACAAGACTTAAAGTTCCCCCTGTTAACAGAGGCAACGCTACCTATGACGTCACTGCTGGAGCACAAATATCGAACCTGGCTCACCCTACAGGTATGCCCAGTATGTCATCTTTCTGTGGGAAACCCCCTATCCGTCTGGAATTTCCTTCCTTCGGTGAATCTGGAGAGACAGCAGATGTACTACATTTCATCGAACAGGTAGAAAATTATCTGGCCATTAGACCCCTGCCTAGTGTGGAGCTCGTTGGCACCCTGAGCACAGTGCTCAAAGGACCCGCTTTAAGCTGGTGGAAGGCAGAAAAGAACAAGGTAACAGATTGGCAATCCTTCAAAGATGCTTTCATGTCTGCTTTCCTTCCAGAGGATTACCTCACTGAAGTGGAAGACAAGTTGAGGTCACTGGAGCAGCAACCCAATCAGTGTTTGAGAGATTTCGCCTACGATTACCGAGCCCTCTGCCTCAAATGGAAGCCGGCATCACTGAAGAGGAGATGGTGAGCCGTATTCTCAATAACATCAACCCAAGGGTTGCGGGCTGTCTGAGAGGGACGGTGAAATCAGTGGAACAGCTGGTGAAGGTGCGATCTATGGTGGAGAAGGACTGGATGGGAGCAAAAGATTACTGGCAGAAAGTGGGAAAATTGAACAGCAAAGAAACAACAAATAAAAGACCACCTGAACGCCATACCTCTAAAAATCTAGCAGGAGTATCCATTGCTCAACTCCACCCAATGACATCCCTTCTAGTAGTGCCTATAACTATAAAAGGACGAGAGGTGAAGGTGGTACTGGATACAGGGAGCACATACACCCTTATTCAGGAAAGCCTGTGGAGACAATTAGGAGGGGAAACAAAACCTGACACTCCAGGCCTTCTTCAACAGTTCATTATGGCTGATGGAAAAATGCACCAGGCGATCAACAGGAAGACAGTCTGTTATGAGTGGCATGACAAGATATGCAGGTTGGACACCTATGTTATGAAGGATGCTCACCTGGCCTTTCCCCTTATAGCTGGTCTGGACTTCCTGAGAGCCGCTGAAGCCATAGTGGACGTGGGACACTGGAGATATGGTCTGAAAATGGGCAAAGGATATGTTTATCATCCATTCCTAACTGCACTTATAAATCCGATGCTGTCTTCACGTCTGATGGGTGAAAACATAGGTACGACCGCTGCGGTGAGTCTATATTATGCCTTACCTCCAACCTGGAATCCACCCACATATGACTTACCCACACAAGTTGTTCCCAGCTGGGACTCCGACAATCAGGAGGAATTAAAAAAGCTGATGGAAAATTGGCCTCATACCACCTCTCAAGTCCTGGGAAAAACATCTGTGGAACAACACCAAATTATACTTTCTGACGAAATGCCCTTGAGATCCAGAGCTTATAGGGTCTCACCCTTCAAGAAGAAGATTATCGATGAGCAGGTAGAACAAATGCTACGAGACCATATCATCGAGCCTTCTTTCTCTCCGTGGTCATCACCTGTTGTCCTGGTCCCCAAACCTGATGGTTCCTACAGGTTCTGTGTGGACTATAGGAGGCTGAATACTAAGACCATACCTGATGCTTATCCAATGCCTATAATCCACGACATCTTAGAATCCATGGAAGGCGCCTCCTGGTTCAGCACATTGGATTTGCAGTCAGGGTACTGGCAGGTTGAAATGGAGGAAGGTAGTAAAGCCAAAACAGCCTTCATCACCTCCCAAGGTCTATTCCAGTTCCGCTCCATGCCTTATGGATTACGGAATGCCGCTGCCACCTTCCAGAGGCTGATGGAGAAGGTCCTAGCAGAGTTGAGAGGGAAGTTTTGTTTCGTGTACATTGATGACATCATAATCTACTCAAGGTCTTTATCAGACCATGTACAACATCTGAACACCATCCTGCAACGACTAAACCAAGCATCACTTACTCTGAACATGAAGAAGTGTCACTTCTTTAAGAAGCAGCTGAAGTTTCTTGGACATATAGTCTCAGAGAAAGGAGTGGAGGTCGATCCTGAAAAGACCAGAGCGGTTGCTGACTATCCTCCTCCCAAAGACATTAAAGCCCTCCAACGCTTCTTGGGATTAGCCGGGTGGTACCACAAGTTCATTCCCCATTTTGCCGACATCACAGCTCCATTAAACTATCTAAAAAAGAAAGGAGTGAAGTGGGATTGGACTCCTGAGTGTCAGACCAGCCTGGAGACGATCAAACAAATATTACAAAACCCCCCAGTATTGATGCAACCTGACCTCAACCAACCTCTCCAGGTTCATACAGATGCCAGTGATGTGGGCTTAGGAGCCATTATTACCCAGCAAACTCCTGAGGGGGAACGGGTAATAGCTTACGCATCATGAACATTGCGTGGACCTGAAGTGAATTATTCAACGGCTGAAAAAGAGTGTCTGGCGGTGGTCTGGGCGGTGGAAAAATGGAGACATTACCTTGAAGGAAGACAGTTTGATGTTTACAGCGACCATGCTGCCTTAACTTGGGCCTTCAACAGCCCTAAAACCTCCTCTCGGCTGACCCGGTGGACTCTTAGGTTGCAGCAATTCATCTTCCAAGTACATCACAGAAGAGGATGTCTGAACCTGGGACCAGATGCCTTGTCATGAGTCTGTGAAGCTCCTGAAAGTGAAGGTGTGCCCTGTCTAGCCATAATAAAATCAAAATGTGCCTCTGACATACCCCACACGTTACAGGAAATCTCACAAGCACAAAGTCATGACAATACGGTGTCTCTCCTCCAACTCGCCCAAAAAACCAGAAAGGTTCAGGATAACCAAATTACCTTTGAGGTCCACCAGGGGGTGTTATATCGCCAGGTTCCTGTAAAGAACAATGGAAATAAATTCCAACTGGTTGTTCCTCAGGCATTAATTCCTGGTTTCTTGCACTACGTACACGATAACCCGCTGGGAGGACATCTGGGACGGCTGAAAACCTTACTGAGGCTCTTGGAGGTGGCGTGGTGGCCAACTGTCCGTAAGGATGTCTGGCAGTACGTAAAGGGATGTGAAACATGTCAAAAATATAAACATGAAAATACAAAACCCAGCGGTTTCTTACAACAGATGCAAGTGACAGAACCAGGTCACACCTTGGGGATGGATTTCATGGGACCTTTCCCGACCAGTAAGAAACAAAACGTTTACTTACTGGTGTTCGTTGATTATTACACCAAATGGGTAGAGATGTTCCCCCTTAGAGATAGTAAAACACAGAAGATCGTAAAAATTCTAAGGGAAGAAATCTTCACCCGTTGGGGGTGCCAAAGTACCTCATTTCTGACCGGGAGCCCAATTCACCTCCAATGTGCTCGCAGAGCTATGCAGGTCCTGGGGAAGCATCCAAAAACTCACTACCAGTTATCATCCTCAAACAAACCTCACTGAAAGAATAAACAGGACAGTAAAAACTATGATTGCGTCATATGTGGGACAATACCATCAAACGTGGGACCATTGGTTACCTGAGCTGAGGTTTGCTATCAACACGGCACACCAAGAAACAACAGGGAGAACTCCGGCTGAATTAATGCTGGGCAGACAGCTACACGGTCCACTAGAGAGGTTGATCTTCAAAAATCCCACTCCTGACCAAACAGCCTATAATATAATTGAAAGACAGAACATCATGGCAGAGGAGGTAAAGCACCGAGTAGGGGTGCAACAATCTAGACAAGCTAGATACTATAATGCCCGACAGAAAGATGCGCAGTTTCAGCCGGGTGATCTAGTCTGGGTTAAAACTCACCCTCTCTCGTCTTCCTCAAATAAATACTCTGCTAAGCTAGCGCCCAAGTGGGAGGGACCAGCTGAAATAATAAAAAAAATGGGGCCAATAAATTACACTGTTCGTTGGGGAGACCCATGTAAAACAGATATTTTAAATGTGGTTAACCTGAAACGCTGGTACGGACGATCTCCTCCTATGCCGATGGCTGGGGGATCTATGTAGCGTGGCCACATAAGGGGATGTTTTATATATAAGGTTCTTGACACAAAACTAATTATGTTTGTCATTAATGCCTATTAGTTATATTGCTTTCCCCTGTATTTCTGTTATTCCCTCAGCTGTTGTGTGTTTATCCCCATCTCTGTTCACGCGAGATCTTCGCGTGTTTTCGTCTTACGTGTTTTCCTGCCACGTATACAGGAAGTACTTTCACTTTCTATTTAAGGAACTGCTATGCCGGTTGTCAGACGCTCATTTGCGAGTACGCTCATTTTCACAAACTTCACTCATTCATACATCGGATTACACTGGTGACTGACCTGGAAGCGCTGAGACGCCATTCCTCTTTGGGAGTATGTTCGTTTGGCTCGCAGCCAGGATTACTTTTTTATCAGAGGACATTGGTCAATCATCACTTCATCACTTCATCACTTGGTCGTGCTCACGGACTATCAAAATTCCCGGTGAGGCTGATCTGATCACTGTATATAACTCTGTGCACTCTGGACTTCACTTTTACATGTATATACACCTTGCTTGTTATTGTTGTAAATATTATTGGTTTGTTAGTACACTTAGGTTTATTGATTTTTCATCAGTGTTGATATTTATTTTCTCCACTCCATTACCTATCTTTAGAAACGGTACGGTAGATCCCATAATTAGTGTAAACTCCACTTAAAGATTTTGGGGAGTGTTACAACACCACTCTTTGTCTCTCTCCACTGGCTGCTGGTTTATGCACATATCAAATTCAAGTCTCTGATGCTGGCATACAAAACAGTCACTGGGTCTGCTCCAGCATACCTAATATCATTTCTGCAGAGCTACATTCCCACCAGAAGCCGCTTATGCTTTCCTCTTTTGTAAGTCGCTTTGGAAAAAAGCATCTGCCAAATGAATAAAAGTAAATGTAAATGATTGTTCCCTCTCGAGAGGTCTCTCCTATTGCGTAAGTAGCTTACGCTATGGGAAAACTCTGTTTCTCGAGAAATATTGAAGTCTTTATGTAAAACGCATTGCAGCTGCACAGCAGACAGCAATGAGCGAGGCAGCTCGGTCATTGGCTGTGCTGCGGCAACTTGCTCGAACCAATGACGGGCGACTCTGAACGCAGCAACCAATGAGTGCGCTCGGCTCACAGCGCTCAGAGCCCGCCAAGATGGGCGTGGCTAAGGCTATATATTAGGCGCCCGTCATGAGAGTTCTTTAGATTTAATCTCCTTCAGCAAAGACCTTCTCTTCGCTGGATCCTCCGGATTATTGGAGTCTTTTCAGCCCGCCGTCGACAAGCCTACAGCAGGACTGCTACGAGGACGCCGGCGCCTTCAGCTGCCTTCAAAGCCTTCTGCTACGCCATCCGGCGCGCATCACCTTGATATCCTTTTACTAAGCTACTTTGCAAGTGTTCGCCTCTGCGACGCTTTTTTGTCATTTAGTAAAAGAGCAAATTCGAGGCGTTGTTTCAAATGCCTTCGACCTGCGCCTCGTGCAGAGGCCCTCTTCCTGACGGGGACCGTCACATTTTCTCACTCGCTGCCTGGGACCTGACCACGCAGAAGCTGCTCTCACTCGAGGCGGATGCCCCGAATGTGACTCCCTGGGCCTCACCAAGCTGCGCGCTTGCTTTGCCGCCTTCGCCGCGAACGAGCCTGCTACCACCGTGCTGCCATCCCCTCTGTTGGAGCCGCGCAAGAAAAAGCGCCGCTCACGGAGGCCGCCAGAGCACGCGGACTTCAGTGACGTCAGGCCGGGCCAGTCCCTGCGTGCTTCACCACCACCCGAGGAATCCCTGCCGCCAGTTCAATTCACGCAGGCAGACCAGCACCCCTCCGGAGCGGTGGGTCTCGTCTCGTTCGGCGCGTCAGGGGACGACGGTGAAAAGGATGACAGCCTTTCCATTGACGCTGCATCCGACGACTGGCCGGGCTCGGCCTTCGACCCCGCGCCGTCGACATTAGCGGACACGAGCATGGGCACCAGCATGGACTCAGAGATCGTCCGCATCCTGTCCAAAGCCGTGGAAGACCTCGGGCTCGACTGGTCTTCTCCGGAAGAACCCGCCCGCAGCCGGCTGGACGAGTGGTTCCTGCAAGGCATTACCCAGTCCCCTTACAGGCGGCTGGAAATGTCTGTACAGCAGTCAATGGGCCAGTCACAGAACTCGCTCACCTGCAATCAAACGCCGCTTTAACGGCAACACACAGAAATCACAAAAGAGTCATTTTCTGCCTGTGTCACTAAGGGGTCACGTGTCCACACTAAAGTGCGCATTCCCACATATCAATACTGTCCAAACAGTGCCGAATACTTCCCCAGCTCAAGCTGGATGCCCCATAAATGTGGATCGTGTGCCTATTGTCATGTATGCACCACTACACACAAGCACTGTTCCCACAGTTATAAACACTTCCCCAGTAAAAGCGGGAAATACTATAAAGGTAGCGCGCGTGCCTGCTGTCATGCATGCACCCCTACACACAAACACTGTATGCATGCCCAAAACCCCCCCGCCGCGAGCGGGAGGCTTTATGAAAATGGCGCGCGTGCCTACTACAGTATATGCACCCCCACCCATAAGCGCTGTCCATACAGTTTCAAACAGTTCTCTGGCTCATGCCGCGAGCATCACTGATGCGACGCGCGAGCCAAGAAACTCCCCACTAAGAACGGGAAGCTTTATGAAAGTGGCATTACAATGTATGCACCCCTACCCGTAAACACTATCTATAAAGTTTCAAACATTTATCCAACTCATGCTGCGAGCATTACAGAGATGGCGCGCGTGCCTGTAATCTCACACGCACCCCTGCACTCGGCACTCAACAAAGCTGCTCAGCGCGCTCCCGCGCCTCTGAGAGCTGTAAGCTCAGTGTTAGCACAAGGCAATTTGCCGGCAGGGCCCATACGTCACTGCGACACTCCCCCAGCCAGCATTCAGCCCATATCTGTGTGAGCAAAAGCCTGGGAAAAAAAAAAAATAAAAATCCCCGCTTTTCAGCGGTGGTCGAGACGAAAGTGAGGAAAGATGTTTCACATGTTCTACGCACCGAGGTGCTCAAACTGATAGAGAAGGGCACTATAGAAACTGTTCCTCCCTCTATGAGTGAGGCGGGTTTTTACAGCCGCTACTTTCTCGTCCCGAAAAAGGACGGTGGCCTCCGCCCCATCCTAGATCTCAGACATCTGAACAAAGCTTTAATGATTCGCTCATTCAGAATGTTAACGACCAAACATATCAAACAAAATGTATGGACGCAGCACTTTCCCCCCTGAGACAGCGGGGAGTGCGAATACTGAATTACCTCGACGATTGGCTAATCCTAGCACAATCAGAGAGTCAGTTAACGACGCACAGATCTTGGATTATCAGCCATCTAGAATGCCTGGGTCTGAGAATCAATTTTGCAAAGAGCGTGCTATCCCCCAGCCAGAATATCTCTTTTCTGGGAATAGTGCTAGACTCAGTGCAGATGATGGCGTGCCTCTCATCAGAGCGCGCGCTCACTATTCGGCGCCTTGAAACATCATTCAGAGCGGGCGCGCGCGCCCCCGTCAAACGATTTCAAAGGATGCTCGGTCTCATGGCCTCGGCATCAGCTGTACTCCAGCTAGGATTGTTGCACATGCGTCCTCTCCAACGCTGGCTCAAGAGCCGTGTCCCCACTCACGCGTGGCGCTCGGGCCACTTTTAAATCAGAGCGAATCACGGCTGTATAAAAGCCCTGACGCCCTGGAAGGCCGTCGACTGGTATCAAACCGGCGTGAGTCTGGGCGTGAACACACGGAGAAAAATGATCACGACAGATGCCTCCAAAATAGGATGGGGGGCCCTTTACGAGGGCAGGCCTGTCTCCGGTTTTTGGTCAAACCAGGAAAAGCGCCTACATATAAACTGTCTGGAAATGAAAGCGGTCGCCTTGGCTCTCAGAGCCCTGCTTCCGTACCTGAAATACGAACACGTCCTGGTCCGAACGGACAACATGATGGTAGTATCGTATATAAATCGCCAGGGTGGACTCAGGTCGAGCTCCCTGCACTCTATGGCCAGGGAGCTCATCTTATGGTCACAGCACAACCTGCACTCGCTGAGAGCAGCGCATGTGCCAGGCGTCCTGAACCAGGGAGCGGACATGCTGTCCAGAGACAAAGTTCTCCCAGGAGAATGGTCTCTCCACCCCCTGACGGTTCAGTGGTTATGGCAAACCTTTGGCGAGGCAGAGGTCGACCTCTTCGCCTCCAGGGAAAATGCGCACTGCCCTCTTTTCTTCTCAAAGAGCATGGACGCTCTCGCCCAAGTCTGGCCGAGCCGCCCCTTGTATGCTTTTCCCCCGATCACGATGCTACCTCAGGTCATCAGTCGGATCAGGGAGGTGAAATGTGCAGTGCTCCTGGTAGCCCCACTCTGGAAGAACCAGATGTGGTTTCCAGAACTAATGCAGATGATGCAATCTGCCCCATGGCCGATTCCGTTGAGGCTGGACCTCCTCAGGCAGGCCAATGGGATGATTCTTCATCCCCGCCCCGATCTGTGGGCCCTTCATGCATGGCCCCTCAACGGGTTCCAGAGAACCTCCCCAGCGGAGTGTTGAGAATCATCACTGAGGCGTGAGCGCCCTCTACGAGGCGCTTACATGCCCAAAAGTGGAAAGTGTTCAGTGACTGGTGTGATACCAAGAGCTTGAACCCCAAATCGTGTGAGATACCAAGTGTACTCGCCTTTTTGCAAGAGCTGCTGGAGGCGGGCCGCACACCCTCCACGCTCAAAGTCTATGTGGCTGCCATAGCAGCGTCACACAATCCTGATAAAGAACGCTCATAAGGGAAAAACGACCTAATCATTCGTTTCCTAAGAGGCACTAGGAGGATGAACCCTCCTCGCCCCCCCTCGGTACCAATCTGGGACCTGGCCACGGTCCTGGACGCACTCAAGAGTGCCCCGTTCAAACCTCTCCGAACCGTGCACCTTAAACAGCTCTCGCTCAAAACTGCGCTCTTGCTGGCACTCGCCTCAGTCAAGAGAGTGGGCGACCTGCACGCGCTGTCATCAAGCGCTGCTTGCTTGGAATTTGGACCTAACGGCTGCAGAGTTGTCCTTAGGCCAAAGCACGGGTATATTCCTAAAGTGCTCTCCACACCCTTCAGAGTACAGGTGATATCTCTGGCAGCGCTATCGTCTCCAGCAGACGAAAGCGACGCTAATTTACTCTGCCCGGTCAGGGCGCTCAGAGTATACTTGGAACGTTCTGCCTCGTTCAGACAGACGGAACAATTATTCGTATGCTTTTTAAATTCTGTAATAGTTAGATAATACATTTCGGCACCTCAACAAGGTCACACACAACTTCCATATTTGTCAGTATTTCCACCTTATTTCCATTTTTGAGAAAACACCTGGACATACTGGCCAAAGTGGACAGGACAGGTCCTGTAACCAGAGGCGGAGCCAGAGGGGTATCCGGGGTGGCACTGGACACCCATGACATCTGATTGGCCACCCCAACTTTTTATTATTGAAGTAAGTTAAGGTTTAGCATCATGTTTGTTTGCTGAATACATTTTATGAGACGCTGTGTGAGTTAATAAGGCTCCAATAGGCTACAGGTTAATCAGATTAGAGAGATCGTTTCGCAATTTAGCATAACAATCCTTACGATTATATCTGCACTAGTAATACACGCATATATCGTGCAGTATGGAAGTACAGTATACAAATGTTTAGCTAATGTGGGGAAGTAGGATACAGCTTCAGCGAGTAAACATTTAGCAGTTTGAAATTGATTAGCTAGTTCAGTTACTTCAGTTCTAGCAATGATCAAACTGGTAACTTAGACTGGTAGTTGATTTTAATGTACAGTTATGAAGATGAGGATTTGTAATTAAGATAAAAATGTTGGTAATTGGATGATTAGATGTAACCATAGGCTCTCATATTTCTGCACAGGATCAATTAAACATGAAAAGAAAGGGAGAGATATATTTTTAATGGGAGAGTTCTTTTTAAAGAGGCACAAACAGGCAGATCAGGTACAAACAGACCCCAGCCCTTGCATCACAACTGGACCCCAGAGCAGTTCCCTAGCTGAGGCAAGTCAGAGTCAGTGTGGTCAGACTTCAGGACCACCAACAGGTCAGAGCATCTACCAGACACAGACAGTCAGTCACATGCCAAGTTCAGGAATTTACGTTGAGATGATTTTGTCAGATTAAAAGGATAGTTCACCCAAAAATAGTATAATAATCATTTACTCACCCTCATGCCATTCCAAACCTGTATGACCTTCTTCTGCAGAACACAAAAGAAGATATTATGAAGCATGTTGGTAACCAAATAGTTTTGGGTTCCTGTCGACTTCCATTGTAATTTTTTTTTTCTATACTATGGAAGTGATTGGGAACCAAAACTGTTTGGTTACCAGCATGCTTCAAAATATAATATTTTGTGTTCTGCAGAAGAAAGTCAGTCATACAGGTTTGGACATTTAAAATGTTGGTTCATGTGTGTTCTTGTTGTTGATGGCTGTGGCATTTATATTGTGATTATACAATGTGTGTGTTTGTGTGTGTGTGTGTGTGTGTGTGTGTGTGTTATTACTATCAATACCAGAAAAACAGCTTGTAAATCATACATACCACATTTTTTTACATTTATATATTTAAGTGATGGATAGGTTTAGGGGATAGAAAATAATTTACTGTGTTTATCTTTGTTCTGATATTTGGTTGATTTGAGATGGAATAACCCAGTAGTAATAGTAATGTTTTCCTTAGTAAACTTATGAAGGCACCACTTTATATTATTTGTCTGCAATTTGTAACAGTCTAGTCAATAAATGCACTTCATCAAGGCAAAGATGAAAAAAGACATATTCCAACCATTAACAACCAACTGGAACCTACATGACAACAATCACCACAAAGAATAGAGATCTTTTACGATATCTTTGAAGTAGGAGCCAGCGAAATTGGGCCTAATGCAAGGAGGAACCAGCAAGTGGAGATGGAAGTGTTTTTCTTCATATCCATAATTAGAATCCACAACACAAAAGAGACATAGTACAAGTACGAGGACTGATGAGCACCCTTTTAGGATATAGGACGCAATTTGTGCGAGTCCTCTCTGTAATAAGGGGTTACGAAACGTGGAGGAGCTGTCTCCCCAGATTCTACTGAAATACAGAACATTACAGTTCAGAGGGGGATGACTGTAACCATGGCAATTTACCCCACCCCCATCTCCTCGGCTACTAACTTGCTGCCAACACTGAAGGCTCCACTGTGATTTTCGAAGGATTAGCTTAAACATTTTGGATTGCTGAGTGTGGATTTTGCATGCTGGAGTTTGCATATTGACATGCAAAGCTCTTTAGGGAAAAAAGCAAGAAAAAAGATCCTTCACTGAACTGCAGGTACAGAAGAAAATTGCTTTTGTTACTTCATAAAGGATAGGACAATAAATTGGTGGCACACCTTTTAAGCAAAAATGTATTTCTAACTCAACTGAAACATGCAAAAACATCTAAACTCTTTGCAAACATATTTTAATGTTCTGTACAGTGGCCCCAAATCATATTTGGACACTTCATTATGCTTGCCTGAATGTCATTGCATTAGATAAGAAAATCAAAGCAAGTGGTATGCTCAAGCTTTTCACTTAACTAAATTTATTTTTTGGAGCAAATTATTGCAATGTCTTTTAAAAAACTGGTTATAAGGGAATTGTTAGTGGAATTTTTAGTGGTTATATGAAGTCAGCAGAATATTTATCATATCCAACTGAACAAACATATTATTGTGATTTTTGTGAACTTGGTTTGATATATTTATTATCTAATACAATGACATTCATACATTGTAAATATGGCTTAATTGTCCAAATACTCTTCGGGGCCAATGTATTCTTCATATTTTCTGAAACATTTTTCACACAAATAAACATTAATGTGGAGTGTCCTAGTTTTATTGATTGCCAGATGGCAGATTTTATTATTGTTCAAGCACTTAGCGATCTTGGATTTTTCATAAAACATACTTTTGCGAACTTGTCCTAGGTTTTTCGTCCGATCGGGACCAAAACAGTGCCAAACGATTCTATGGAGTCTCATTATCAAAAGTTATCAAAAAAAGCTTGAAGTTTTGACTCATTGGAAACATCAGAAGTTGGAGTGGCCAATGTTACGTAAAAGGCTATAACTCTGGAAGGAAATATCTTCACCAAACTTGGCATGCTTATGTAAGAGGTAAATCTTTGGTCGTCCAGAAAAGTTTGCTCGGTTTTGCCAAATGGTGGCGCTATAATACAAAAAAACATACAATTGGCTGTAACTATGCAACCGTTAGTATGATTGAGTTGAAAATCGGCATGCGGTGTCTTTGTCCAAGGTGCCATGACAGTCTATGAGGACATTGGCGTATCTAAAAAAACATGGCCGCCATTTGCCAATGAATTTTGAGCACCTATTAGACAAGGTTATTGGATGCCGATCGGCACAAAACTCAGTGGGCTTGATTGACCCCTGGCCCTAGAGGTCTGTTAGAAATTTGAAAGAAATCGGACACAGAGTGGCGCTAACGGGTTTTACACCTCAGTAATCACACTGACTTTCACACATTGTTTGGGAAGAACACACAGCACAACGTATGATGTAAAAAAGGGCACTGCATACCAACATGAAAACATCATCCCAATGGTGAAGTACAGTGGAGGGGGCATCATGACTTGGGCCCACTTTGCTGCTTGCAGCCTGTGCCTGGACCACTTGCCATCATTGTGGGAAAAATTAAATCTTAAGTTCATATCAGGGTGGCTGTGCACCAGCTGAAGTTCAATAGAAGTTGGGTGATACAGCATCACAATGACCCTAAACATAGATGTAAATCCATTACAGAATGGCTTCAAAGCAAATCCACCTTTTGGAGTGACCCAGTCAGAGCCCAGACCTTAACCCAATAAAGATGCTGTGGAATGACCTCAAGAGAGCTGTTCACACCAAACATTCTTTGAATATGGCTAAGCTGAAGCATTTTTGGACCATTCATAAGAGAATGGTCCAAAAATCCTTATGAACATTGTGCAGGTGTAATCCGTAGCTACCTGACATGCTTGGTTGTGGTTATTGCTGCCAAAAGGAGGATCAACCAGTTATAAAATCCAGAGGTTCACTTACTTTTTCAACAGCAAAGTGAATGTTTAATGGGATGTGTTCAATAAATATATGAAAGAATATTATTGTTTGTGTGTTGTTATCTTACGCACATTGTGTTTGTCTATAATTGTGACTGAAAAAGAGATCACAATTTATGACCAATTAATGCAGAAAACCAACGCATTCCAAAGGGTTCACATACTTTTTCTTCCCACAGTATACTGTTGAACATTGTCAGCAGACTTCTTTCTTGAAGTCCTTAGTGCTAAAAGTGTCAGAAGTTAATGTGGCAGCGGGGGCGTGGTCAAGCCCGTCCGGGAGAGAAAAGCGGTAAGGGCGCCCACACCTGAGCTAAATTATGTCTAACACCTGTCTCTAATTGCAGTAGCATGAGGAGAGCGGACGTCCGCAGGTGGTGTGCCATGAATGTCAGCTGGTAAACCCACCTGCCACCCCAAAAGCGCCATTGCGCCCTCTACCATTAATCGAGGTCCCCTTCGAAAGAATTGGGATGGACCTCGTCGGGCCATTAGAACGGTCAGCACGCGGACATCGCTTCGTGTTAGTCCTAGTGGACTACGCGACGCGATATCCGGAAGCAGTGCCTCTGAGCAACATCTCAGCACGTAGTGTTGCAGGGGCACTCTTCAAGATAATCTCCCGGGTGGGGATTCCGAAAGAAATCCTCACCGATCAAGGCACGACTTTTATGTCACGAACACTTCGCGAACTTTATGAGCTCTTGGGCATTAAATCGATTCAAGACTAGCGTTACCACCCGCAGACTGATGGCCTAGTGGAGCGATTTAATAAAACGCTCAAGAACATGATTCGTAAATTGCGTACACGATGACGCTAGAAATTGGGATAAGTGGCTAGACCCCTGTTGTTTGCGGTACGAGAGGTCCCACAAGCCTCCACAGGGTTCTCCCCGCTTGAGCTACTGTACAGGCGACGCCCGCGGTGTCCTTGACGTCATCCGCTGAGCGTGGGAGGAGGGACCTTCTAATAGCAAAAATGAAATTCAGTTCGTTCTCGATCTTAGAGCAAAACTCCACACACTGGGGCGACTAACACAGGAGAATTTGCTCCAAGCTCAAGAACGCCAACGCCGGCTGTATGACAGGGGTGCTCGGCTACGGGAATTTGCACCGGGAGATAAGGTACTCCCAACATCGAGCTCTAAATTACTCGCCAAGTGGCAAGGACCCTTTGAGGTCACACGACGGGTAGGGGATCTCGATTATGAAGTTAAACGTACCGATAGAGGGGGGCACGTCAAATTTATCACCTCAACCTCCTGAAATTATGGAGAGAGGAGGCGGCCTCTGTGACGTTGGCCACGGTAGTTCCGGAGAGGGCGGAGCTCGGACCGGAGGTAAACAAAAACTACAATCTTAACACTCCGGTTACTTGTGGAGACCAACTCTCACCGCGGCAACTCACAGAGGTTTCTGGATTACAAAAGGAATTTGCGGATGTGTTTTCCCTCTACCGGGCCGTACAGACATCATACAGCACCACATCGAGACCGAGCCGGGCGCTGTGGTGCGTTGCCGCTCTATCGCTTACCCGAACATAAAAAGAAAATAGTACGGGAGGAATTAGATGCAATGCTTGATATGGGCGTAATAGAGGAATCCCACAGTGATTGGTCCAGCCCGGTTGTTCTTGTTCCCAAGAGTGATGGGTCTGTTCGATTCTGTGTGGATTACAGAAAAGTCAACGCTGTGTCTAAATTTGACGCTGCACTCAATGCCCCGTGTTGATGAACTGCTCGATCGGTTAGGTACTGCTCGATTTTATTCGACCTTGGATTTAACAAAGGGTTATTGGCAGATCCCCTTGACACCAATGTCCCGTGAGAAAACAGCCTTCACTACGCCGTTTGGATTACACCAATTTGTGACGCTTCCTTTCGGTTTGTTTGGGGCCCCGCCACGTTTCAGCGACTCATGGATCGGATCCTCAGACCGCACACCGCGTACGCCGCTGCCTATTTAGATGATATTATCATTTATAGCAATGATTGGCAGCGGCACATGCAACATCTGAGGGCCGCCCTGAGATCGCTGCGGCGGCGGGCTCACAGCAAACCCTAAGAAGTGCGCGATTGGCGTGTGGAGGTACGGTATCTGGGGTTCCACTTGGGTCATGGCCAGGTGCGTCCCCAAATTGATAAGACCACGGCGATTAGCGACTTGCCCTAGACCTAAGACCAAAAAGGGGGTGAGGCAGTTCCTGGGGCTGGCTGCCTATTACAGAACATTTGTGCCTAATTATTCGGACGCCACCAGCCCGCTGACTGACCTCACTAAAAAGGGGCTCCAGATCCAGTCCAATGGTCAGAGCAGTGCCAACAGGCGTTTACACAGATTAAAGCTGCACTTTGTGGGGGCCGCTTTTGCATGCACCTGACTTCTCTCTCCCTTTTGTTTTGCAGACGGACGCTTCAGACAGAGGGCTGGGGGCCGTACTCTACGCAGGTGGTGGAGGGGAGGAGCCCGGTGCTGTACATTAGCCGGAAGCTCTCCTTAAGGGAGACTAAGTACAGCACCGTAGAGAAGGAGTGTCTGGCCATCAAGTGGGCGGTCCTCACCCTCCGATACTACCTGCTGGGCGGGCCTTCACCCTCTGCTCAGATCATGCCCCACTGCAGTGGCTCCACCGCATGAAAGATACTAACGCCCGGATCACCCGTTGGTATCTGGCCCTCCAGCCTTTTAAGTTCAAGGTGGTCCACAGACCGGGGTGCAGATGGCTGCCGCTGACTTCCTCTCCAGAAATGGGGGGGGAGTGGTAGGCAGGCCGGATGACGCCCCGGCCTGAGTCGGGCGGTGGTGGTATGTGGCAGCGGGGGCGTGGTCAAGCACCCGTCCGGGAGAGAAAAGCGGTAAGGGCGCCCACACCTGAGCTAAATTATGTCTAACACCTGTCTCTAATTGCAGTAGCGTGAGGAGAGCGGATAAAAAGCCAGCAGCCACAGAGCATGGGGAGAGAGCCTGACACGAAGCAAAGAATAGTTGTAAACTAAATTAACTGTAATAATAAAGCTTACCCCTTAAGCTGACATCTGTTTCCGTCCCTTCCTTGGTCCACTTCACAGTTAAATAAACACATATATTTGTGCATTTCAATTGCTATTATTAAATGGTATTAGCTTATATCAAATAAAGCAACATTTTCTCACCCATCAGCCATCCTGCTCTACAAGGCTAATCGACACCTTTCCTGAAGCTTTTTGTTTATAATGAGACTGGACCCCACAACCAACTAGTTCTTCCACAGTATGTGAGCATATTAAAATCAGCATTACTGGTTGTTAAATATATATAATAGCCTATAGAGTACAGACAATACCTATTACATTTGAGTAAAACATAGTATGTTCCTGTATTAGCACAGTGTAATTAACAGTAGTGGTAATAAAGTAACTACAAAAGTGAATTCAATACCATATGGCTGCCTGAACACATAGTGTTCAGAATAATTACTGCTTGGCAGCATATCTAATGTGCTTTAATTATCAATACATAATTCTGGTGTTGTACACAAGTAGTGCCGGTGCACTGCAGAAGAAACTGACAGGACAGCGGTGGTCTCTTTGTTGGCACTCATTGTTACCTGAGCCATTGAGACACAAGCAGTCGTCTACTCCCTCCTGTACCTGTCCTGCCAGAAAAACTCTCTCTAGTCTGCCCACTGACACTAAAGTCTCTTATGAAAAAGTCTCATCCTATTACCCCAGCACACACCTTTATGCCTGTTCTCAAGTGGTGAAGCACAACTATTGCATGAGGAACAGAGTAAAATCTTAAGATACCAGTAAAGAACATCTCCAGGTCAAATTTCATCCCAAAGTCAAAGGAAATAAATAAAGAAATTAAGCTTTTTTTAGGTAGTAAGTTTAGTTTTAAGTTTACCAGTAGAATGTTTGCCTTGATATAATAAGTATCTATGGGTAGTTGATGGTCGATTAATTTTTGTCATCAATACGAGGTTAGATTAAAATGTATATGAAGGTAAGAGAAAGTGTATATTTTAGGTGCTGAAACTGGATAACATTTTTTCAATGTTTTAAATTCACTAATTCGTTTAAAAGCTCCTGGGTCTTTTTAACACTGATGGTGGAGGTTTCCCAAGATTATGGATAGTAGAGAGTCCCTTAATGTGATAGTCCATCCCATTACGTCATGATACTGTGAACTTGAATTAAAGATGCTATGAAATGATGTCAAACTTTGGAGGTGGACATCACCCATTCAGCAAAGTAATGTTGGAGTTATTTGAGGCATTTAACACTTCTGTTTTATTTATGTTTTCCTTTATTTTGTGTTGTTATTCATATGTGGTCAAGAATAACATGTACACCCTGTTATGGAAAAAAAGATATACCAACAAGTTATGTAAATTTAAAATGTCAATATATTTATACTAAAGGGGTCATGTCATGAGGAATTAAATGTTCCTTGATAATTTGACATGAGGTCTTTCTACTATAAAACAAATACTGTAAATTTAAGAACTCAAAACTTAATCCACAATGCAATAAAAGCATTTATTGAAACCATGCCGTTCTTTACTTCCATGACTACCCTATGTCACTTGGGGTACATTAATTCATGATTGCCTCTACAGCTCAAAAACCTCAATGCCAACCCTTGGCCCTGCCTTCTGGTGCCTCAGTTTGTACTCAGAGAGACAGAGAGCAGGACAGGACAAACAGGCCTAGTGTCGCCTCACTATTCCTGAACACCAAAGGAGACCCATCTGGACTATATTGGATTAATTTTGTTTATATCCATGCACTAGACAGACATCTTTGACCTTGACATATATATATGAAGTCATGAGTATATATATATCTTAGCTATATATATATAAACTCAGTTATTTTATAATTCCTGATATTATATATATATATATATATATATATATATATATATATATATATATATATATATATATATATATTAATTATAATTCTAGAAAACTTTCACTGTTTTAGGTCAGTTAGGATCACTAATTTATTTTACGAATGTGAGAGATTTATTTCAGCTTTTATTTCTTTCATCACATTTCCAGTGTGTCAGGAGTTTACATACACTTGTCCAGTATTAGTATTTGGCAGCATTGCCTTTAAATTGTTTAATTTGGGTCAAACATTTTGGGTAGCCTTCCACAAGCTTCTAATAATAATTTGCTGCAATTTTGTCCCATTCCTCCAGACAGAACTGGTGTATCTGAGTCAGGTTTGTAGGCTTCCTTGGTCGCACATGCTTTTTCAGATCTGCCCACAAATGTTCTATCAGATTGAGGTCAAGGCTTTGTGGTGGCCACTCCAATACCTTGTCTTGAGATGTTGCTTCAATATATCCACATCATTTTCCTTACTCATGATGCCATTTATTTTGCGAAGTGCACCAGTCCTTCCATCATCAAAGCACCTCCAAAACATGTTGCTTCACAGTTGGGATGGTGTTCTGCGGCTTGCGACCTCACCCTTTTCCCCCAAATGTAACTATGGTCATTATGGTCAAAAAGTTCAATTTCTGTTTCATCACAGGAGAGGACATTTCTCCAAAAAGTAATGTATTTGTCCCCATGTGAACTTGCAAACTGTAGTCTGGCTTTTATGGCAGTTTTGAAGTATTGACTTATTTCTTGCTGAGCAGCCTTTCAGATTATGTCGATATAGAACTCGTTTTACTGTGGATATAGATGCTTGTCTACCTGTTTCCTAATTTTTCTAAATTTCCTAAATTCCTTTCAAAAGACTTCAACCTAAGTGTTTGTAATCTTCTGACTTCAACTGTATCTTGTGTCGCTTTTAAAAGACACAGTGTCATGTTACAAATCTTAAGAGGAGACTCCATTCGGTTTCATTCAGCTGCTCTGCCACTTGCTATATAATACTGTGTTATCTGTGTTATGTGTAAACCCTGAAATATTGTTTTATAATACTGTGGGCCAGGATTGTTAATTCTGTTAATATAGTTTCAAATATGGCTGATTTCGAGAGGCATATTTTTGATAAGCCAAAACCAAGCGTTTCAGACAGAGGGCAAGTGAACGGGTGGGAAATGATCATATATTACTAAATAATGACTGTTTTGAAACCATAATAACATTTCCAGTGGACCTCACAGAAGATACCCCTTTAACAGAAATAAAATAATCAATAAAAGTTTACAAAAATGTTATAAGATATCTTTCACAAACCGTGGCTAATTTTACCCACTGAATGTCCACTCTGTTATTTACAACTCTGACCCTGCTCACCTAACCCAATGAACATCTTAATTATTAAGTAATTTAGCTTGATATAGAGCTAAAATATACTTTTAAAAATCTGAATTTGTGTTCTGCAGAAGAAAGGAAGTCAAACACATCTTGGATGGCATGAGGGTGAGTAAATGATGAGAGAATTTTCATTTTTGGGTTAACTATCTCTTTAAAGTGATAGCTCAGCTATAATTGAATATTCTGTCATCATTTCTCTACCCTCATGTTGTTCCAAACCAGTGTGATGCTTTGTATTATGTGGAATACAAAATATGTTAAACAGAATGTTAGGGACTGACAGTCTCTGTCAATATTCACTTTCAAAATATATATATAAAAATAAACATTCACTGAAAGTAAATAGTGACTCATGCTAACATTCTGTCTAATATCTCCTTATTGTGTTGCATGGAAGAAAGAAATTCATACAAGTTTGGAACAACATGATGGTGAATGATGACAGAATTTCCATTAATGTTAATAATAATTCTGTAGTACATGTTCAATATGTAATAGAATATAGGGGAGTAAACATCGATTATGTCATTTGTGAAAGTAACGAGTTACTTGTTACCTGAGTACTCTTTTTATTGGATATTATCTTACTCAAGTAATTATTTATGTTAGTACTTTTACTTCTACTTGAGTGCTTATTTTATTGAAGAAATTAGTTTTTAGCTACTCTACCCACCTCTGCCTTTGGAATCATCAAGAGGAGAGTAATCTGAAAAAAAATTGTGTCTCTAGAACAAACAGTTAAAAAGACATGTACAAAAGAAAAGTGCATTTTTGACATGGTGGTGGTGCAATAGAGCATGTCATAGAGACCCCAAATTTGGTAAGGGTTCATAATCACCCCTATCAGAGTGCAAAATTTCATAATTTTCCTACTTATGGTTCTATGGACTTCCATAGACTTCAATTGTGGTGGAAGCTAAATATAAATATATAGCTACAAGCAGCGATAATGTTTTTTTTTCGAAAACAATGCAAACATTTATTTGGCATTTTTCATTTTTCTAAACAACTTGGCAATTTGGGTAAATATAAGAGGACTACTTTAAAGTCTGTTATAAGAGCCTCACTTCCTGCTACCAGGTGGTTGCGCTTTTTGTTTCCCATTGTCTTTAATTCAATCCCTTGCCATGGCAACGCCATTTGATATTTCAAAAATCTATTCACAATTTTGCATCTTCAAAGCTTATTATCTTACCAGGCTAATTAAGCCTCAGAGAGGGATAAAGGCCGATGGCAGACGGTGATGCGACGAGAGAGAGATCGTTTACGGCATGTCCATCATGTATGTGTTTGTGTCTTTTAAGTTTCTCATTAAAATATTATTTATATCGTCAAGCCGGTTCTCGCCTCCTTTCCATTGAATACGTTACAGTTATCTAAATGTGGTGACAATCTCATGAATCTCCTAGGTGGAGTATTTAGAAGTTCAGAGATCAATATTCTAAAAATCCAAAATGTCTGACTTCCTGTTGGGTGGAGCTAATAACTATTATTATGAAAGTTGTCTGGCTTGATGAGAACTATATATGCACCAATTTTGGTGACTGTGGGTGAAAATGGGGGTGTTACAGAGGCCTTCTTACATGCCCATTTTAAAGGAGGTGCTACAGAGCCCCCCTCCTACACAACCATGAGTGGACATTTGCTCAGCCATAATTGCCAACAACTCTGATGTGTGTGAAAAATGTCATTACATTTTAAGCATGAAAAGTGCCTCGAGAACACCCAAATTTAGAAAGAAATAATAACAATGAATGTGTTGCCATGACTACACTGTTTAAGATATCAAATATACCTTGACAATTTTACATCAGCAGTGTCTTGACATTATTTTCAACCATTTTGAAGCAATTCATGTAAACATAAGAGGGCAATTTCAAAGTCTGTTAAAAGTGCAATACTTCCTGCTGCCAGTTGGTGGTGTTATAACAGTGACCATAATCGCCACATCTATGTGATTAGCCCCATTACCAAACATACAGCTGAGTTTTCATCAAAATCATAAAATGCACACAGAAGATATAATTTTTCACCATAAATATATTGCTTCGCTTTAGTGACACCGTTCAAACTATAAAAAAATCTGTTTTCAATTTAGCATCTATAATGTCTTGGCATGATGTTGCACAAATTTGGTTCCAGTCACATGAATCCCCTAAGAGGAGTATTTAAAGTTCAGAGCCTATGATTTTCAGAAAATTCTAAATGGCAGACTTCCTGTTGGGCGGAGCGAATGACTTTAAGTATAAAAACTGTTCGGCTTGATGAGAACTATATATGTACCAATTTTGGTGACTGTAGGTAAAAATGGGGATGCTGCAGAGCCCCCATACATGCCCATTTTCAAGGGGGTGCTACGGAGCATGACCCTTGAAAATATAAGCCAGAGTTTTAACACACTGAGCCACTCATTTGACATATCCCTTGAGTGGCAAAGAGGTTTCCTGAGGTTAGAATGTAGGTTATCTTTTGAACTATAGGTGGCACTGTCTCTAAACAGCTTAAGTAGCATCAGAACATGAGGCATACCAATGTTATTCTGAAATCTGACAATGTATTACAAAGATTTTTAAATAATTTTCAATATGGTTGAGTGTCATTAATGGCAAAAACTGATAGAGTTGAAATCTGCATGACCCAATGAATCCGCAGACACCAACCACATGCTTTTTGAACATAGGGTTCAAAAGTTACGGGCAAAAACAGCAATATTTTCTATTTTTTTACCCATAGGTGGTGTTGTAACTGAATCCCAAACTTGGCAAATCATGCAGTTGAAATTCAAACCAACAACCTCAGAACTTTGACCAGATGCTCTCACACAGCGCCATTCAGTTGACATGTCAGTCTGATGGCAAAGAAACATGGCAAGGTTAGAGTCTGCACACAAGTGCGGATTATCTTTTGATCTATAGGTGGCACTGTCACAAAACTGCTCACGTGCCCTTAGGATATGATGCATTCCAATTTTCTTTTAAATATGACAATCCTTTAAATTATACATATCACTTCAACATATATCAAAAGAACAATGGTAAGAACATTTTCGTTGAAATCTGCTTGACCCAACAGGTCCACAACCCCTTAATTTTTGGACATAGAGTTAAAAAGTTCCAGGCAAAACACACAGACCCACAGGTGGCGCTGCAACCAAACTTTGCATGTGCCTTCAGATCATGGTCCTCATGAAGCACACCAAGTTTTGTTTCGATATGACAAACTATTGCCAAGATATAGCCCCATATCCGGTTTTACATTGATTTCATTCATTTTGCAATGCTTTAACTTTTAAACAACGCAAAAATCTAAATGGTTATGTATTTAATATGTGCAGCTCAGCCTGGAGAATATTGTGATACCTCACTTGTAAGAATTGGGTAATTTTTGAAGGAATAGTACTGAAAAAACTTCATGATCCAAGACGGCAGCCTGTTATGGGAGGTTTTTAACGTGTTCATTTGAATCATCAGGAGGAGAGTAAAAAATTTAGAACAAATGTTTCAAAAGATATGCACAAATGAAAAGTAAATTTTTGACATGGTGGTGGTGCAATGGAGTATGTTCGAGAGACCCCAAATTTGGAATAGGTACTATACATGACCACCACTTTTAGTGTGCTAATTTTCATCATTTTTCTAAATAAAGGTTCATATGGCTGCCATAGACTCCCAGCCAGAATAATAATAACGAATACAATAGGTTCCTATGCACTTTCTGTGGCCCTAATAATTGCATTTGGACAGTATGATTTTTATTACTTTAGGGGTAAATGTGTTTGTTAGAAAAAGAATGTCACAATGCAAAAAATCTTAATACTTGTCATGTTTAAATGTGTTTGTTCATGTTTTCAGGTCTTTTATTTTGAAATTTGTTCACATCCTTGTCTAGTCATATGATTACCTTGTTCCTGCCATGTTTCAAGTGCCTTTGTTTATTAGTCTTGTCTTATTATTGGTTCATGTTTCATTGTTTTGTTATATTGTTATCAGTCTTGTATTTTCATTGGTGGTCTTGTTAACTTGTTACCCATGTCAGAGTATTTATAGCCCTCATGTTTGTCTTCATCTTTGTTGAGTATTGTTTTGTGTAACATAGTCTAGTCTAGTCAAGTCAAATCGTTTATGTTTGTTTAGACTTTCAAATTTGTTTGGATTCACGTTAGGATTTGTAAATAAACTGCACTTAGGTTCTTCACATTTCGTCATCTTCGTCTGCCTGTTATTGCCTGCATGTATCCACCGACTATGAACCCAGCAGTTTAGCTCCTGTGGCTACGTCAGGGGAATCATCCCCTGGAGGAATATGTAGAGGACTTCTGCGCTCTGGACAGCAAGGTTGGCTCTAAGGTCCTCAAGGACTGCTTCCTTTTTGGGCTGAATGAGCCTGTCTCCTCTCTGATGCCTGATGGTCGGATTACCCTCAGTCAGGCTCAATACATGGATTAAGCCCTGCAACTGAGTGGGTCATCTTTCACTGTAGGAGTGGCTGATGAGGAACTATGCACTCCTACAGTGACTGCCATGTCAGAGCTGTCCACTGTCATGGCCGCCAAGCCAGAGTTCCACGTCATGGTTGCCAAGCTACGATCCCACCTAATAGTCGCAGAGCCAAGGTCCCATGTCATGGCTGCTGAGCCAGGGTCCCATGTCACCTGAGTCTGCTCCATGTCATGTCACAGCCAAGCTTCAGTCAGTTCCATGCCATGTCACAGGCTCACCTCTGGTCCACGAGCCAACGCCTATGCCAGCCACGGTCAACAAGCCAATGCCCACACCTGCCATGGCCGAGGAGCCACTGTTGTAAGCCTTGTCCGTACCATAGCCAGCATTGCAAGCCTTGTCCATCCCAGAGCCAGCGTTGCAAGGCTCGTCCATCCCAGAGCCAGTTCTCACTGGGCTATTAGTTGGTTCCCGCCTTGTGCCCACCCTGAGTTCTTCTGATCAGCTGGTTCCCCCCAAGTCACCGGCTCGACCATCGCTCCCAGTGACATCCCAGGCAAGGAGAACTTCCAACCCTCCGAGCTCTGGACTCTGCCTTGGCCCTTCGATCCCTCGACATCACCTAGGCTCTACATTACCTCGGCTCCATCACAGTCCACCTGCCTATTGGCTTTACCGGGGTTCCTCATCCCTCCAGCTCCTCCTTGATCTGTCGTTCACCTGGCTCTGCATTGGTCCTCAGCCTCACTAGCTCTGCCTCAGTCTTCCGATCCCCCAGCTCCGCCTTGGTCCTCCATACCTCTGCCGCTGCCTTGGTCCTCCGAGCCTTCGGCTCCACACTGGCCCTTCGAGCCTTCGCTACTCTCCGGGCTCCCAGTTCTCCAGTTTCGCCCCTCGAGCCTCTCACGGCTCCACCTTCCATGGCTCCGCCCTTCGAGTCTCTCATGGCTCCACCCTGGTCTCATACTCCACGCCCTGTCTCACCAGGCCACGTCCCATGCCCTGTCTCGCCAGGCCACACCACAATTTGTTTGGATTCACATTGAGTATTTGTAAATAAACTGCACTTGGGTTCTTCACACATCATCTTCATCTGCCTGTCATTGCTTGCAAGCATTGTTACAATGCTCCTGAAAATAGGCTTAATTTTCTTTAAGCAAAAAACAAATAAAATAAAATCCTATATTTTCCTTTTCATTTTGGAATTATACAGATACATCTTAGTGATATTCACCCACTGCAGAAGCTGCAGAATTGAACAGCTATGAGAAACATTGTCCAATCTGTTCTAATGTACATGATAGAATATCATTCCTTAGAAAAACATGGAGGTTTTGATACTAATCACGTTTTATCAACAGATTATTTTACTAATCCTCTATAACCAGATTACCACTGCCTTCATAACCCATCAGCCCACATGCTAATAGCAGAAGTAAATCCATAACGTGATAATGATATAACATACAGTACACAACTCTTCCCAGATTCACAAACAAATTAGCACATGCCTGTCACCTTGCTGCAAATAAAATAACCGTGATTGATTAAAAGCTTTCAATGTTTCAATTGTAATGTCACACAAACAATTTGTGTGATGTACATGCTTAACCCTAAAACAGGCAAGAGGGGAAAATGATAAAAAAATCACATTGTGTGTGTGTGTGTGTGTGTGTGTGTGTGTGCGTGTGTGTGTTTGTGTGTGTGCAACAACAATGAGAAAGCTTTAAGATTGCATGTATGACATCTTTAAGTGTAATAAATGTGTATGTGTAATATTGTGGATTAACCCTTTTTCTTCACTCAATCTTGCAATGTATCTCAGATTTCAAATTGTGCTAAATAACAGCATGAACAACATATGACTTAATTTCCTTCGTCCACATATTAAGACAACATTCACAATTAATATCAGCAGTTTATTGTTTTGTGTAGTTTTTTTACTGAATAAAAGTAAGATTGATATAGAATTAATTATCACAAGTCAGCATGTCCTGCACTATCGGCGGCCATGTTGTTTTTTGGTCAGGCTGACTTAACGATCAGAGAAAATTTGAACCAATTCATGTGAAACACGTACTCAAAACAGACCCAACTATGATAAATAATAACAAGATTGGGTGAGAATCTCTTTCTCATACCCCCTATAAGAAACAAAAATAGTATGCATCTTGTTGACTCTTTTAGGGTTAAATAAATAAAGCCCACATGCATGACATAAAAGTGAAGCATACCTCCAGCACAAGCCAAAGTTGGTCCCCATTCTTCAAATCATTCTTGAAGAACATTCCAAAGAACTTGACAACATTGGGATGGTCTGAGAGAGCTTTCAGGATGTTGTACTCAGCTTCAATCTCCTCGTCAGTATCCTGAAAGAAAGAGATGACACTCTAAACTGCTTTATAGACAGCTAACATAGCCATTGCCCTAAAAGGGTTTCCATTTCTTCAAGAACATTTTACCCAAAACTTAAAATGAATGTTTGGTTACTGCCCTTTATGCTTCTCTCTCTCTTTTGTAAAACACAAACAAATATATTTTGCAGAGTGTTTGAGCTCCTCTTTTCTATAAAATGGAAGTGAATGGTGAATGGAGCTCCAATGAGGGGAAAAAGAAGAAACACCACTTAAGTTAAAGTGAAAGTATCATAAAAGGACTGTATGCGACTCATCACCATATTTCAAGTATTCTAAAATAACACGATAACAGACCAAAATGTATGCACTGAAAAGCTTTTTTGTTAGTTCTACAGATTGGCTGCCCCATTCCCCATTCATTTTCACTGTATGGAAAAGAGAAGCTATGACATTCTGCAAAATATTTTCATTTGTGTTCCATGGAAGTAGTCAAAAATGTTTGGAACATTAAGAATGATGACAAAATGTGCATTTTGGTGTGAACTTTAGACAACTATAGGCATAAACTATTCAGTGCTAAGGCACTGATGCAAAAAAATATATATGCATATATATAAATTTGTGACTTGTTTTATTGAATTTATCTGTAAAACTGGAAAGGCCATGAAATGTCAACATTAATAACGTGTGAAATCAGTACAACACATTGGACTAGATTTAAATATAATTGGTTGGCTTCCATGTTGTTCAGCGTTGGGAAAATAATGTTTATGGATGGAACCTAGAGGAAAAACAACTTCTGAGTGTTGAATTTGAACAGATACAACACAGAGATTTCCTCTGAAGCTACCTTTTGCTTCAAAAGTGCTCCATATTTCTATTGTCACACGTGATTACTGCATTTCCTGTGTTTGAAAAGCAGTGAAAATAAGTATTTGTTCATATTTGTGGTACAATGACCACAGCAGCTGCAGTCTATTAAATTAAGCCCAGATTTATATGTTCGAGATAAGTCATTTTAAATATAGTGGAACCCAAAAGCCATTAAAAGCATTCCAAACCTCATTTCAGGACCTTGAAAGAGTGACTCTGATTAAATTAACACATATTGCACATTTGACCATTTTCCTCAAAGCCATCTCTCCATGATTAGGCAGTCTGGGTAAGTGCTGTGAGGGGGCTTTATATTTGCTCAATCACTAAAAAGAAAGCTGAGTGTCTGAGAGGGGAAATGATGAGAAACAGAAAATAAAAAGAGAGAGAGAGTGGGCCTTTGGCGTATCTGTGGGATTAAACATTTTCTGTTCTTTAAATGACAGTGGCAAGTAGATGTTTTTTGTGGTCCGTAATTGTCTGCAGGCCTCTCTGAAAACATAAACACTTTCAGGTAAATGCAAATGCAAATATATATGCATATAGGTGTGCACAAATGTGAACTGATTGCCGAAACTCCAGGGCCTATCCTGACCCTGCCCTTAACCTTGAATTTTGTGAAAATCTGACCTTGGGTTTGCTTGGTAACTCAGAGTTTAGACTTTATGTAATGACTCAGTGTTTATCAAAACAGGGTCCTTGAACATGTCCCATAACCATGCGTATTATGAACGTTTCGTTTTTTATGACTGTAAAATGAATACATGAGCTACATTAATGATTGGATTAGCTACATTCGAAGCCGTTGTGAAATTCTGAACACAGTCTATAATACTGTCAGTAGAAACACTATCAGAAAAAGGTTCTGTGCTGGTCATGATGGTGGGCAGGGGTTGGGGGGGAGGAAGGTGATTGGGGTGGGGGGGTTGTCATATCATATCCCAATTTAACCCCTGCCTTTACCCATTTTAAAATCACTGTAACGCACAACCTTATTGTGGCTTATTACTTTAATATCTTATTGTGTCCCCAAATCACAAAGGTTGGTTCGAGAAAAAAGTACTTCTGTACAACTGCATTTACTGACATTCATATTTCACAGAGATGTTTACTCACATGGATTGGATCCAGGATTTTGACAGCAGCTTTACTGCCATTGATCTTGTTAAAGACTTTATAAACTTTCCCATAAGTCCCTTTACCAATAGTCTCAATGATCTCCCAGGTGTCAGTCGGATCTGGAAAGTTGTCAAAGACGATGGATTTTCCTGAGTGTGGAAACATCTTCCCGAGGGATCTCCTAATGAGAAAGGGCACATATGAGTCTAACAGCTGATGTACATTGAAGTTATAGACAGGTCTACTCTCTGCTTTTCCATTTGACTTATAACAGTAAGTTTTGTAGAAGCATTATCTATCTAAAAAAACATGACACGATAACAAATTTTTTACAACAGTAAATTAACCATTAAACCATTTTTATTTGTATTAAAGTTATTTCATATGACTGCTCACATATGAAAAATGTCAATGAAATGATGCAAACTAATTTGAATGCTATGGGTTTTAAAGTTAACCGCAGCACTGTGATCACTTCTCACTAGTAAAATAACAAAAAACTAAAGCATGTTATATCTTTGCTACATCATCCAAACAAGAAGGGCATTCTTTGGCAGCACTCAAAGCTGGAAAATGCTGCCTTTGGAGGATGTAAACAGAGGTCCCAGTTTCCTTAAGGGGTACATTCATCCAAAAATGCTGTTGGTTAAGTGATTAACTGATTAGGCAGCAGAGCACCAAGTCAGCTGTCTTAGCTTTTAGATGCAGCCCTACATTTCTTGAGTTCGCCCTACACTCACTGCAATGTTCTTCTTTGTTCTTCGCACACATCTAAAAAAAGAAAGTCAAAACAGCTGAGTAACGGCATACTGTTTGCGGACATGTGGACACGTCCATGGCACTGAGGCCAGCATATAATTAGGCATTTAAATATGAGACACTCGCTGAATAGATAAATATAATCCACATGATATCAGTAGAAGATGCTGTTTTAACCACTAGATCAGGGTTATTTAACTTGATTGACAAGTGGGCCAGATGGAAAACTCTTTGGGGCATGCGGGCCAAGACCATATAAAGAAAACATCTGTGTTTATGAGAGAGAGTAATTTAGACTGATAATAAAATGATTATTAAACAACAACATTGAATTTTGGTATATATTATATGTAGAAAATTGTTCTCTCTATGCACTTAGATTGTTGAAGTTGCATCAGATGTTACACAAATCTAAGTACACTGTAAAACATTGAGACATGGCACACTGTCAATCTAGCACAAAACGTGTTCAGTGTGAACAGCCCCTAAGACAACCGACAACCTCACGTGGCCACTGAAAATTTAGAACAGGCCAGATTTGGCCCACTGGCTGCCAGTTGAATAGCCATGCATTAGATGATGACTAAAATTGAGATATATAGTAGATAATGTGTAATTCGTCATGTTTACATTCTGCATTTATGGCACATGTGGCTGTATTCTCCAGTTACCATCTATTATTGTATTTTGTAGACTCAATCTAAAAAAAACATTTTTTATGCAAATGATTGTGCAGATATGGGTAAGTTTGCACCAGCTCGGCAACTCTGCACTTGACTGATCTCAACTGAATGAAGAAATCAACATGAAAAAGATGTTGGCATAAAGCAGGTGGAGCACTGGGTCAAAACCACTACTGACGTGGACCAATATGGAAGTAAGTAAATCCTGACAGTCTATGCTGACAAGCTGTTTCGAACCGCTGCAATAAACTCAACAACACCTTCTTTGTTGCTAGATTTAATTCGAAATGACGTTTTTTGCAGAAGGAATGGCTGCTCCTGCCATATTGATGCCTTACGCAGAGCCCTGCAATCAACTGACTGGGGGGCTGTTGTGTGAGCTGTGAGGCCTTCTATTATTCTGTTTATTACACAGCGGCCTGGAATACTCAATTCTGATTTGTCAATTGCGGCATCTAGTGGTCTGTTATTTCTCTGTAACAACTGAAGCTCCACATATCAGACCGCTAATCAGGGGTCTGCCAGCTATCTCTTCTTCTTCACATAGAACTCTGCAAACTCTCCAATTACGCTAATAAAAGTATTTAAACTCAAATCAATGTTTCATGTGCATTTATTTATTTGGCAAGAAGTCTTGTAATAAGATGCATAATAAGCAGTCAGACATTTATTAAATAAAAAAACAACAACCGAACTTCAACAACCTGGAATTTCCGCTGTTCAGCAATTTACTTCTCACATAATTACACAATTTCAATGCAATCAATGTTTTATATCACTACATTAGTTTATTTGGCAAGTAGTCTTATAATAGGCTGTATAATAACAGAACTCCCACACAAACCTGAGGTGGATTTTAGTTGTTCAGCCATTTCTTTCTTCTCAAATTAAATCATTTCAATGCAAATCAATAATATATTTTCATGTATTTATTTATTTGGTTAGTAGCCGTGTAATAAGCAGGATAATGTGAAGTCAGCCGGTTGTTATGCACAATAAACCCCTTCAGGGTGATACAATATACCTGATCACCCTGTCTGGGTTTATTGTGTGATAGCAACTGACTAACTTTACACTATCCCGCTTATTGCATGTGTGATTATGTGCAAGGGAGGGCAGCCAGTGGAATTGCTGGACCTGCAGTCCTCAGCTCTAACCACAACTTTGTAAAATAATACAATTACATTTCTGTTGGTCAAACTCTGACAAAAACATCCTATAATGTGATAAGACCCAGCAGTACATTTTTATATTTTCTATATGTTTATATTATGTTTGCTCACTATAATGCAAGGAGATACTGGTGCCCCAGTCAAAAGAACCCATTCTTAGCTACTTTACAGTGTTCAATGTGGTTGTTAGTGTTTTGATATTGTGTTATTGGTGGCTAATAGGTAGGAAATTACTTGACAAGTTCAACAGGACTAACCCCCAAGGCTCTATGATATTCTGGTCTCAGAATATATACAGATGAGCCAAAATGCTGTTGGTTCTCCACATGCTACCAAAACAGCACAGACCCGCTGAGGTATGGACTCTACAAGACACCTGAAGATGCCAAGACATTAGCAGCAGATCCTTCAAGTCCTGTAATTTGCGAGGTGGAGCCACCGTGGATCGGCCTTGTTGGTCCAGCACATCCCACAGATGCTCAGTCGGACTGAGATCTTGGAATGTGGAGACCAGGGCAAAACCTTGAACTCTTTATCATGTTCTTTAAACCATTCCAGAACAATGTGTGCAGTATAAGTCCAGGGTGCATAATCCTGTTGAAAGAGACCACTCCCTTCAGGGAATGCCACTGTCAGGAAGTGGTGTACCTGGTCTGCAACGATGTCATGTGTAGGTGGCACGTGTCAAATTGATGTCCACATGAATGGCCGGACTCAGGGTTTTCAGCAGAACATTGCACAGAGCATCACACTCCCTCCACTGGCTTGTTGTCTTCCCACAGTGCATCCTGGTCCCATCACTTCCCCAGGTAAACGGCACACAAATACATGGACATCCACATGATTTAAAAGAAAAGGGGACTCATCGGACCAGGTAACCTTCTTCCATTGTTCCAAGGTCCAGTTCCGATGCTTGTGTGCCCACTGTAGGCACTTTCGATGGTTGACAGAGGTCATCATGGGCACTCTGACCGGTTTGCAGCTATGCAGCCCCATACGCAGTAAGTTGCGATGCACTGTGAGTTGTGACACATTCCTCTCGTAACCATCATTAATATTTTCAGTACACAGTTCTGTCGGTTCGTACCACACGGGATAGCCTTCATTGCCCTCACACATTTATGAACCTTGGGCGCCCAAAACCCTGTCCCCGGTATGTGGTTTGTCCCTCAGGTGAAAATTATAAATCCAATCACTTACAAAAGTAATAGCACACCTAAAATTAAAGAAACAAGTCTGGTGTGTTCATTGTACAGTATATTGGAGAAATTGTTGTCTGCTAAAATATTCAATATTAAACTGAAGCTGGCCAAGAGGATTGTTGTCAGAGTCCTCTCCTCTCAGTTAAATAGTTCTTAAATCGTTAAATCGTCTCATATTGTTGTGATGGAGAATGTGAGCAGGCCTCTTTAATCTGAGTCAATTAAGGAGGCCACGCTTCAAGCAGCTTTATGGACTCTGCCTTTTTCTCTGCATGTGGCAAACAGTGCAAACAGCTCACGCTACCGTACCCTGTTGTGCCATCTGTGAAACCACATTAAACCATTGGGGATTCCTAATGATTAACTGCAGCATTAGTTTGGACAATGAAGTTAGCGCTGTGGACTTTGTAGCATGTGAGCTAATTTCACAGAGATGTTGTTATGTTGCCATTAAAGGCTTTAAGCATTTCAGAGAGAAGAGTGGAAATATTCTGTTCATGTCAAGTAGTTGAATGCTTTAAGGTTTGTCTGAATTTGCCTCACAAGGATCAAGGAATTTGCGTTGTGGCTTCCAAGAGATCCAGATTTCAATATCAGGTATCAGTTCAAGTTTTGCTTCATTTACATAAAGGAATAGTTCACACAAAAATGAAAATTCTCTCATCATTACTCAATGTTGTTCAAACCCGTTTGACTTTCTTTCTTCCATGAAACAATAAATGAAAAGTTTATCATAATGTTGACGTTGCTCTTTTCTATAGAGTGAAAGTGAATGGGGACCAGGGCAGCCAACTGTCCCATGTTAAGCCAGCAAATCCCATATTTTGGCCAAAATGACAACATCCCATACTATTTTAGAGGCAAGGCACTCAAGGGAGACCCACTCCCTTCTCCTTCCACTTCTCCTATTAAATTCTCCATTGGTCTATTCTGAATATGCAATCGACTGACCCAAGTTTCTGTTGTAGTTGAGGACATTACAGATTTGCCACAAACCTCTTTAATAAATATATAATGCATTCTGTTATTGATTCTAAATGTCATTCTTCCCATCTATTGGATCACTAAATCCATATAAACATTACTGTTGGTAAAATCAGTTATAAATACTAAATTTAAACAATGATTTAGCAATCCTGCCACTCTGTAAATGCTGTTATGACTGATCTTATTATACTGTATCTTTAACAAGTCTACTCACCATCTGTGACCCTATGGGATGAAAGTTCCACTGCCTGTTTCTCTTCTGTAACTGTAATTAAACCCAATCCCAGGATAAAACTGACTAGTCCAACATGTCACTTACATTCTTTTGCTAACTTGTCCATGAAACTTTTGTTGAATAAGTCCATATTGAGCATATTGAGCCGTGTCTTGTGAACACTAGTAGTGGAGGAGTTAACCACAGCTAAAGCTAATCTCAGCAAGCCATGCCTGGCACCAGAAACAATGCTAAGCAGCAGTAGACATGTTGGGATTAAGCGGAATTAGTCGAGAATATGCCATGAGCCTTTCCTCATTTAGACTCTCAATGATATAGGCGACAAAGCTAGTTAGAGCAATTAATAATATCCCGCCGAGGGGACTACCTCTCTAACCCAAATAGAGTCACTAGACAGTGGCTTAGGAAGCATCTTCATCCTTTGTTATGGCTTTTACACCAGAAGAAGCTGCTCCATATGCTATTTAGTGTTATGAAACCCAGAACTTAGTATAGTACTGTTCTCTAATGAGATGCCTTGCTGTCTATTTTCTACATAGGCATCTGCCATAAACGCAGCATTGAAATTAGAGGGGAACCATATAGAGATGTTCAAGATGTTATATTACAAGATAATTTGCCATGCGTTCCCTCAGGATTTTAATATGGGTTTTTATAATGTTTTTTTTTTTTTTTTTAATTTATGAGTAAAATAAGGTATGTGGTAAATATTACTTGACGATATGGGAACAATTTGTTCTACAACATACACTCACCTAAAGGATTATTAGGAACACCTGTTCAATTTCTCATTAATGCAATTATCTAATCAACCAATCACATGGCAGTTGCTTCAATGCATTTAGGGGTGTGGTCCTGGTCAAGACAATCTCCTGAACTCCAAACTGAACGTCAGAATGGGAAAGAAAGGTGATTTAAGCAATTTTGAGCGTGGCATGGTTGTTGGTGCCAGACGGGCCGGTCTGAGTATTTCACAATCTGCTCAGTTACTGGGATTTTCACACACAACCATTTCTAGGGTTTACAAAGAATGGTGTGAAAAGGGAAAAACATCCAGTATGCGGCAGTCCTGTGGGCGAAAATGCCTTGTTGATGCTAGAGGTCAGAGGAGAATGGGCCGACTGATTCAAGCTGATAGAAGAGCAACTTTGCCTGAAATAACCACTCGTTACAACCGAGGTATGCAGCAAAGCATTTGTGAAGCCACAACACGCACAACCTTGAGGCGGATGGGCTACAACAGCAGAAGACCCCACCGGGTACCACTCATCTCCACTAAAAATAGGAAAAATAGGCTAAAATTTGCAAGAGCTCACCAAAATTGGACAGTTGAAGACTGGAAAAATGTTGCCTGGTCTGATGAGTCTCGATTTCTGTTGAGACATTCAGATGGTAGAGTCAGAATTTGGCGTAAACAGAATGAGAACATGGATCCATCATGCCTTGTTACCACTGTGCAGGCTGCTGGTGGTGGTGTAATGTTTTCTTGGCACACTTTAGGCCCCTTAGTGCCAATTGAGTACCGTTTAAATGCCACGGCCTACCTGAGCATTGTTTCTGACCATGTCCATCCCTTTATGGCCACCATGTACCCATCCTCTGATGGCTACTTCCAGCAGGATAATGCACCATGTCACAAAGCTTGAATCATTTCAAATTGGTTTCTTGAACATGACAATGAGTTCACTGTACTAAAATGGCCCCCACAGTCACCAGATCTCAACCCAATAGAGCATCTTTGGGATGTGGTGGAACGGGAGCTTCTTGCCCTGGATGTGCATCCCACAAATCTCCATCAACTGCAAGATGCTATCCTATCAATATGGGCTAACATTTCTAAAGAATGCTTTCAGCACCTTGTTGAATCAATGCCACGTAGAATTAAGGCAGTTCTGAAGGCGAAAGGGGGTCAAACACAGTATTAGTATGGTGTTCCTAATAATCCTTTAGGTGAGTGTATATTTCAAACTTTCATACCTGAAACGTGAATTTTTTTAACATGTATGCAATCAATGTCAAGATGTCACAAACTGATCTGGTGAATATATAGGCTATAAAAAGCTTTATTTGGTAAATACTTACATATAGAGTATTATAATTGAGGCAAGTCTGTAATTTCAAAATAAGAGTTCTCCGGTGACTTCGGGCTTGTTTATAGTTACACACCAAATCTTATTTTATCTGGTTATTATTGGGATTTTGGTTGCTCAGTACACTGCTTTTGGGATTTTATTCATTCTCAAGCCTCAATGTATGTGTCCTTCATTATATAAATGTATTTAAAAATACTGTTAGCCAATTAATTGTTATTGGCCTTTTGCACCACCTTGGTTATTGGTATCGGCAAAATCCATTATCGTACGACCTCTAGTTGAAATGGACCCTCCTAAGTGACTGATTTTTAATATTCTACATACTCTACAAACTCTGTGAGAGTAGTTTGCTGTATAATTCTATAGAGTGTGATTGGTAGCATGGCCTTTAACATCAAAACAAGACAAGGGAAGAAATATCTCCTCTCTTTTAAAAGTTGATAAGCCTACATATTTAACTACAATTATATGGATAGTTGTATTTTTATCAAGTACATTTAGCAGTGATTTTATCCTTGCTGTCAGAACAGCATTGTGATTTTTGGGTTATGGATCAACAGTTGAGAACCACTGTTGTATATGAGGTCAAATAAATCATCACATCGGTGGCTAGTGTACACTTTGTTAGTCTAAATAAATCAGCCTGAGATGAGACATCCAAATCTCCTAAAATACTAGATATGGGCATGAAGGTGCATTAACGGTAATTACTTATGCTAAGTGATTAGCCTTCTAAAGAGCAAGGCCACAGAGCAGGTAATTGAGATCTTGTCCATCTCAATGTAAAGGAGCCTGGAAACCTCTTGACATGATCAATAATGAAAAGAGCTCCTATACGTTACAAAACTCCATGACACAGAGGCACAAGAGAAACTGAACGGTCTGACTAGCCCACCTCACCACTCCGCAAGACACTGGGTGTTAGTGTTTGTAATATTACCTCTCTTACCTGAAGTACTTAGAGATTATAAGTATAGTAGGATATGTATATTTTAGTGGTGTTTGCAAAGGCAAGTGTCTACAATTGCTTATAATTTAGATAACAAATGAAAAGAAAAACACAGTAAACCAAAACCTAACATACTTACAGTAGGTTAGGTTTTGGTTTACTGTGTTTTTCTTTTCATTTGTTATCTAAATTATAAGCAATTGTAGACACTTGCCTTTGCAACACCACTAAAATATACATATCCTACTATAGTTGTAAGTTGTCCCAGCAACATTTGTGCTACGGACATGACTGAAATACCACAAATTGTTTGCTGCAACTTTTCTAAGTAAAATAACTTGTGATTTTCACCTCACGGATGATAAAACAGGGAATAAAAAAATTGAAGCAACAACCTGTGTGAATATTCAGAGATAGAATGAATGAAAAATGTTAACAAATTCTGCTAAAAACTAATTAGTACATAGCATAAACTACTACAATTTAACTTGATGATGGAACACCACCTGCAACTCAACCCAGCCAAGACCGAACCCCTTGTCTTTCCAGCCAACCCTGCTGTTGAACACAACATCACCGTGCAGCTGGGTCCAACTACAGTCTCGCCTTCCAAAACGGTCAGAAATCTAGGAGGTATCCATCGATAACAAGCTAAATTTCACAGACCACATCTCAAAGACTGCAAGATCATGTAGATTTACACTCTACAATATCAGGAAGATAAGACCCTTCCTTTCTGTACATGCCACACAACTGCTCGTTCAGTCACTTGTCATAACAAGACTGGACTACTGTAAAGCTCTCATTGCAGGCCTTCCTGCATGTGCTATTAGACCTCTGCAAATGATCTAGAATGCAGCAGCACGTCTGGTCTTTAATGAACCTAACAGAGCATATGTTACACAACTCTTTATCTCTCTCCACTGGCTGCCGGTTCATGCACGTACTAAATTCAAGGCCCTGATGCTGGCATATAAAACAGTCACTGGGTCTGCTCCAGCTTACCTAAAAACATTTATGCAGAGCTACGTTCCCACCAGAAGCCTGCGGTCGGCTAAGGAATGTCGCCTTGTCGTACCAAAACAAAGAGGCACCAAAACACTTTCCCGGACTTTCAGTTTCATCATACTACGTTGGTGGAATGACCTTCCCAACTCCATCAGTGAAGCTGACTCACTGTCTTTCTTCAAAAAACGGCTAAAAACACATCTTTTCCAAAAGCACTTAACCGGTCACAAAAAAAAAAAAAAAAAATAATTATTATTCTTGTTGCACTTAAATCTGTTTTGAATACTATTCTGATGCTACTGAAACTTTGTAGTATGGCACTTTTCGTACCACTGTCTCCTTAAGATGATTCGCTTATGTTTTCCTCTTTTGTAAGTCGCTTTGGATAAAAGCGTCTGCCAAATGAATAAATGTAAATGTAAATGTAAACTTAATACACTACACATTATACTCTCTATAAAATGTTTTTGTTTACACCAAATCTACCTTCAGAAAGTCTATGATGCATTCTTTCGAATACATAGATAATGCATATGTTTTGGTAATGTAATAAATGTGAAATATTTTGGAATGGTATTGTGATGAGGAGGAGGGCGTGGCTAGGCCGTAAGGATGCATGTCAGCACTGAATCGTCCTAATCAGCCTGGAGGGGGATCAGGACGATCCAGGGACGCCAGATGAAGAGAGTGAGACACACATGTCTCTGTGCATCTTTGTTTTGTGTTCTGTTCAAACGTGAGTTTGAAATTCAATTTCTGTTCATTTTTCCGGTTCCCACCTCCTCCTTGGTAGGGAAGGCAAAGTCTACCACAGTGGTGCCGAAATCCGGTATAGGAGGAAGACGTGCCGTCAGAAAAGCCCTCACCGCTGGGGGATGGTCACGACGCCAGAGAGGTATGATACGGTGATACTGGAGCAGTTCGCCTGAAGGTGGGGGAGCCCACTGCCGTCCGCCAGGAGACAAAGGAGTCGCTGCCATCCACCAGGGGCAGGGGAGCTCGCTGCCATCAGGACCCGCAGAGGACCCGCTACCGTTTGCCAGGAGATTATTATTTACATTTTTGGACTAAATGCACTGATTAATCGATGATATTGTGATAATGATTAGAAGTTAACTGATTAATCGGTTTTGCTGATTAATCTTCACCAAAAGCTGCTTTTGGAACTATTGGTTATCGGCTAAATTTAATGCAGGTTCCTAGCATATGACCCGCATATAACCCCCAATAATAATCAGAGATAATTTGCACAATTTAACGTTTTTGATTACACAACAAACTGCATTTGGAATTCCATTCTTTTTGGATTCTTGTAGCCTCAATATCTGTGCTCATCAAAGTAAGGAAAGACAAAAAAAACCTTAGTTATAGGTATCGATCTTGTGCCACTGGTTGAGCAAATATTGCTATGTCAGCCTGTCATGATGCTAAAATAGAGCAATGTCCTGATAGCACCACAGAGCCACAGTGTTTAAAATTTTTAGGGGACTCTATGTAACGGTTACCCTGTCTTGTTTCACTGTTGCCCTCTTGTTTTCCATCTTGTCACTTTTGCACTTCTTAGTTTTCACTTTAGTCCCTTATGTAACTCCATAGTCCTCTGTTAGCGTTCGTGTTCCCTGTCATTGTTTTCACCTGCCCTCATTAGTTTGCCGTTTGCTTCTGTTAATCACCTTATTATCTTGTTTGAGTTCTGTTCGTTCATTGGCCCCTTTTCCCCTTGTTTGTGTATTTATACCCCGTGTCTTTGTTCAGTCTTCGTCGATCGTCGTTTGATGTTAACCTGATGTATCTTTCCTTCCCGAGTTCCCTGTTCGTGTCTACCTTGGTCAGCTTATTCAGTTTATGTTTCATTTCCCCATCGTGGGTTGTTCCTTTGTGTTTTCCTGTTTTATTCATTTAATAAAGTTCAACTGCGTTTGGATCCGCATCTCCTTGTCTGCCTCGTTACTCAAGCGTAACAGAACGATCGACCACCCATGGATCCAGCAGTTCAACGTGCGAACTATCATCTGCTCTGCTTAAAGCAAGAGGACCGCCCTATTGAAGACCACATCCACGACTTCCTGAACCTGGCGAGTGTCTCAGACTTCCCGGACTCAGCCTTGGTGGCCTTCTTTAGGGGCAATCTGAACGCGGCGCTGAGGGAGCGGTTGCCACAGGCAACGCACGGCTGGACGCTCTGCGACTTCCTGGAGGCGACCCTACTAGTTTGCGGCTCACAGCTCACCGTGGGCGTCGTAGAGGAGGACCCTACCCCTCCACCCACTGTGGAGACCCTTCAGCTGTCCGGGGCTCTCCCTGTCACGCCTGCCCCGGTCTGCGAGCCAGAACCCACGCCTGCCCCGGTCTGCAAACCAGAGCCCACGCCTGCCCCGGTCTGCGAGCCAGAACCCACGCCTGCCCCGGTCTGCAAGCCAGGGCCCACGCATGTCACAGTGAGCGAGCCAGCGGCCACGCATGTCACAGTGAGCGAGCCAGCGGCCACGTATGTCACAGTGAGCGAACCAGCGCCTACGGCCTCTACCATCAGCAAGCCTGAGCCCTCGTCAACCACGGCCAGCGAGCCTGAACCCACGCTGACCAGGAACAGCATCCCAGCCTCCCCAGTCGCATCAGCCCGGAGGAAGAGGAGAAAGGGAGTGGTCTCTGCGCGCCAGCCTCCGCCTGCCGCAGCCCCATGCCCTAAACCCCCCTTGACTCTGCCCTCAGCGCCCGGCGAACCTAAGCCGGCACATACCACGGTAACCCAGCCAGAGCCAGTAGCCTCAGGCGTCCAGTGAGCCAGTGCCATTAGCCTCAGACGTCCAGTGAGCCAGTGCCGCTAGCCTCAGACGTCCCTGAGCCAGTGCCTGTAGCCTCGACCGTCCCTGAGCCAGCGCCTGTAGCCTCGACCGTCCCAGAGCCAGCGCCTGTAGCCTCGACCGTCCCAGAGCCAGCACCTGTAGCCTCGACCGTCCCAGAGCCAGCGCCTTTAGCCGTGACCGTCCAAGAGCCAGAGCCAGTAGCCGTGACCGTCCAAGAGCCAGTGCCTAAAGCCATGACCGTCCAAGAGCCAGTGCCAGTAGCCATGACCGTCCAAGAGCCAGTGCCAGTAGCCAAGACCGTCCAAGAGCCAGTGCCAGTAGCCATGACCGTCCATGAGCCTGCACCAGAAGCCTCGATCGTCCAAGAGCCAGCACCTCTCGAGTCTCCCAGGGCTCCTCCTCCCGAGCTTTACATAGCTCCGCCTTCCGAGTTTCCCGAGCTTTCCAGAGCTCCGCCATCCGAGTTTCCCGAGCTTTCCAGAGCTCCGCCATCCGAGTCTCCCGAGCTTTCCAGAGCTCCGCCATCCGAGTTTCCGAGCTTTCCAGAGCTCCGCCATCCGAGTTTCCGAGCTTTCCAGAGCTCCGCCAGCCGAGTTTCCGAGCTTTCCAGAGCTCCGCCTTCCGAGTTTCCCGAGCTTTCCAGAGCTCCGCCGTCCGAGTTTCCCGAGCTTTCCAGAGCTCCGCCCTCCGAGCTTCCCAGAGCTCCACCTCTCAAGCCTCTCGAGCCTTCTAGGGCTCCGCCTCCCAAGCCTCTCGAGCCTACCAGGGCTCCGCCCTCAAGCCCCTCGAGCCTTCCAGGGCTCCGCCTCTCAAGTCTCTCGAGTCTTCCAGGGCTCCGCCTCTCAAGCCTCCCAAGCTTTCCAGAGCTCCGCCCTCCGATCTTACCAGGGCTCCGCCCCTCAAGCCCCTCGAGCCTTCCAGGGCTCCGCCTCTCAAGTCTCTCGAGTCTTCCAGGGCTCCGTCTCTCAAGCCTCACAAGCTTTCCAGAGCTCCGCCCTCTGAGCTTCCCAGAGCTCCGCCTCTCAAGCCTCTCGAGCCTGCCAGGGCTCCGCCTCTCGAGCCTGCCAGGCTCCGCCCCTCAAGCCTCTCGAGCCTGCCAGGGCTCCGCCCCTCAAGCCTCTCGAGCCTCCCAGGGCTCCGCCTCTCAAGTCTCTCGAGTCTTCCAGGGCTCCGTCTCTCAAGCCTCTCGAGCCTCCCAGGGCTCCGCCTCTCGAACCTCTCGAGCCTTCCAGGGCTCCGCCTTCCAGGCCTCTCGAGCCACCCAGGGCTCCTCCTCTCGAGCCTTCCAGGGCTCCGTCCCCAGAGCCTCTTGAGTCTCCTACGGCTCCGCCCCCAGAGCCTCCTACGGCTCCGCCTCCCAATCCACTCAAGCCTTCGACGGCTCTGCCCCCAGAGCCTCTCGAGCCTCCTGCAGCTCCGCCTCTCGAGCCTCCTGCAGCTCCGCCCCCGGGGCCTCCTGTGGCTCCGCCTCCAGAGCCTCCTATGGCTCGCCTCTCGATCCACTCAAGCCTGACGCTCTGCCCTCAGAGCCTCCCGAGCCTCCTCGGCTCCAGCCACTCAAGCCTCGACGGCACCGCCTCCCGAGCCTCCTACGGCTCCGCCGCTCGAGCCACTCAAGCCTTCGACGGCTCCGCCCCCAGAGCCTCCCGAGCCTCCTATGGCTCCGCCTCCCGAGCTTCCTCCGGCTCCGCCTCTCGAGCCACTCAAGCCTTCGACGGCTTCACCCTCAGAGCCTCCTACGTCTCTGCCCCCAGAGCCTCCAGAGTCTTCCTGGTCTCCGCTCCTAAAGCCTCCCACGGTGCCGCCTACCCCGGCTCCACCTCCTGAGCCTCCCTCAGCCCCGCCTTCTGGGCCTTCTGAGCCATCACCTCCCTCGGCTCCGCCTCAGAGGTCCTCCTTGGCTCCGCCTCACGCAGCGCCGCTGGCCTCCCCTGTGGCCACTCCATCTCCTAGGCCACCAAAACCGGCCTCTGTTCCGTGGTCACCTCCCAGGTCCCCTGAACCGGCCCTTGGCCCACGACCACCTCCCAGGCCTCCTGACCCGGTCCCTGTCTTGTGGCCTCCTCCCAGGGCTTCTGACCCTGTTCCCGTCCTGTGGCCTCTTCCCAGGCCCCCTGATCCAGTCCCTGTCCTGTGGCTTCCCCCCAGACCTCCTGACCCAGCCCCAGTCCCGTGGCCTCTTCCCAGGCCCCCTGATCCAGTCCCTGTCCTGTGGCCTCCACCCAGGCCTCCTGACCCTGTTCCCGTCCTGAGTCCCCCCTCCTGGCCTCCTGACCCAGTCCCCGTCCAGTGGCCTCCTCCCAGGCTCCCCAAACCTGTCCTTGCCCGATGGCCCGCTCCCAGACCATCAAAACCTGTCCCTGCCCGGTCGATACCTCCCTGGGCCCCTAACCCTCATCTCCACTTGTGCCCCCGTGGACTGTCTCACCTTCGTTCGTGCCCTCGTGGACTGACTCATTTCCCCCGGACTTCCTGTCTGCCCCTGGCACCTCCCGGACCTGCCTGTCTTGCCCTCTGTGCCCCCGGACTTCCTGCCTGCCCAGTGTGCCCCCTGGTCTGCCTGTCTGCCCATGTGCCCACTTGTACTGTCTGTTTGCCCCTGGTGCCCTCATGTTGTCCTTGTGGATTTTTGTCTTTTGTTGTTTGTTGTCAAGGATCGTCTGGTATCCGATCCTTGAGGGGGGCTATGTAACGGTTACCCTGTCTTGTTTCACTGTTGCCCTCTTGTTTTCCATCTTGTCACTTTTGCACTTCTTAGTTTTCACTTTAGTCCCTTATGTAACTCCATAGTCCTCTGTTAGCGTTCGTGTTCCCTGTCATTGTTTTCACCTGCCCTCATTAGTTTGCCGTTTGCTTCTGTTAATCACCTTATTATCTTGTTTGAGTTCTGTTCGTTCATTGGCCCCTTTTCCCCTTGTTTGTGTATTTATACCCCGTGTCTTTGTTCAGTCTTCGTCGATCGTCGTTTGATGTTAACCTGATGTATCTTTCCTTCCCGAGTTCCCTGTTCGTGTCTACCTTGGTCAGCTTATTCAGTTTATGTTTCATTTCCCCATCGTGGGTTGTTCCTTTGTGTTTTCCTGTTTTATTCATTTAATAAAGTTCAACTGCGTTTGGATCCGCATCTCCTCGTCTGCCTCGTTACTCAAGCGTAACACTCTAACTACTAATGGTTTAATTATAGTCTTCTCTGCATATTAAACTGGGATAAGAAAAAGTAGGACATTTAACATATCCCAAGCTAGTACATATACAGTATGTTACAAACCACATTACCATCAGCAAAAAGCAACAGCCCACTAAACACTCTTTTGCATACCTGTTTTGGGCAGACGTCATCTCTGCCCCCTTTAAATCCAGAAAACGACTTCATCAAAGTGCTCAGCTCTCTGAAACATTTCAAGATAACACGTTTTGTGCCATGGTAAGGCTTGACTCCTTATTTCACCTTTTAAACAACATAAGTGCAGGCAACTTGAGCAGCAAAAAGAAATAGGAGCCAGGACCGCTAGCGAAAGAAAGATAGGAGACCTGAGCTGTGAGTGGATTGAGGTTTCAGTTTAACCTTTGCATGGTAAAGCATACAGAAAAAAGATACAAGACTCATTAAAGGCATCATTACAATGACAACAAATGATCCTTAAACAACCAAGTTTATCATGTTAACTTTAAGCATTGTAGCCTAAAAATAGCCAATCCATTGTTTTATGAATATGCATGTTAAAAAGTCAACAACAGCACTTCATAACATAATCGAATTTCCCTCTAAATATTACTCCAAATATTTATAATAATGGTACAAATTTCCCCTTCTAGAGTCAAAAATACACAGCCTTTACCATGCCCATGACTCTATAAAGTCTTAATATTAATTTGATCATAAACAAGCATTTATATAACCAGTCTTTACCTGACAGTTCAGATGCAAATTAGAAGCCCATACATAATGTCTTGTGTGAAAAATACATGTAGCAAACACATAGACTTGCAGAGCACAGACTGAAACCACGCCTGGAAATAAGCAAATCAGCCAAATTTGGTTATCTTAACCAGCTCTTACTTCCAGTGACTCTTACTCTTGAGTCACTGGAAGAATGACATTCAAAATATCATTCATATCAAAAAACTTTACCTATCAAATATCATACCCTTTCCTGCTGAAATTACCAGTTTAAACCAGCCTAAGATGGTTTGCTGAACTTAGCTGGTCTCTAAGCCTGGCCAGGCTGGTTTTCCTTTCTGGTTTTAAATGGGTTTTTAGCACTTGCCAACTGGCCCACCAGCTAAACTAGCTGAGCGCAGACCAGCAAACCTAGGCTGGTTTAAGGGCTGTTTCACAAATAGCGCTAATGCTCTTAAAGGTCAGTTTTTTGGAAAAACAGTCCACACGTTTTTCTGTTTGCAACTAATACTGCATTGTTTGTAAGTCTACAATAACCTTGGAACACCAGCTTTAATAGCAACTTTTGAAACATTTTTAAAAGGCCATATCATACAAGTAAACTAACGTCAACTTACAGTTCGCCTTGGCCTCTACATGATCGGGTATCAAACTGTTGTATCCTCCCATCGCAGAGGAAGGAGACTCTGCTGCTTACTGCCCACAGTCAGGTTATCTCTCTGTATTATGTATTATTCATTAACAAAAAGTAACATAATATTGTACAATATGCCGCCATGCTTGGCATGTGACATTCCTTTTAATGTAAACCTGATGTTGCTGCTTGGCTGAAGTGACCTGTGAACAGAGGCGTACAATATCCCTTACATATGACAGATTTAAACACACGCAAGTGTTTGGAGACCTGTTCTGTAATATGTGAAACAGGGCATGACTGCAGATATCAGGCATTGGTAGTGTGATAGAGTTTCTACCTACATTGAAGCCACACAGGTAAGAGGAGTTATTCAGGGTTAGGAGAGACAGGCTTGATTTCATTGATGTTTATGCCAGTGTTGTGTGTTCTTTCTCAACCCATAATGACTCAAACAGAGCAACAGATGGTACTGCGATTGCTGCTACATCTTAGAGAGACATCTAGTGTCTGCACCTAAAGCTATGACAACACCATTACCCACAGTAGCAGACAGGGTTAGGCAGTTGAATTACTATGAAGAGAAAACTTCTTTGTAGTATCACTTTAACTATTTTTCAAAACCCCTTAACCTAATTTTTAAGCACATAAGTTGTCCTGCATGTTACCTTGTGCTGTGGACATAAATTATACCTCAGATCATGTGGTTTGTCAATGAGTGGTGCGCTAATGCTTTTCTAAGCAATGGACAATCGGACACCATAGTGTTCCTAATAAAATGTCCAAAGTGGTCTTCTGCTGTTGTAGCCCATCAGCCTCAAGGTTCGACATGATGTGCATTTTGAGATGCTATTCGGCTCACTACAAGTTGTTATCTGAGTTAACGTAGACTTTCTGTCATCAAATAACATTCATATCAAAATAACTTTACCTATCAAATATCATACCCTTCCCTGCTGAAATTACCAGTTTAAACCAGCCTAAGGTGGTTTGCTGAACTTAGCTGGTCTCTAAGCCTGGCCAGGCTGGTTTTCTTTTCTGGTTTTAAATGGGTTTTTTGGCACTTGCCAACTGGCCCACCAGCTAAACCAGCTGAGCACAGACCAGCAAACCTAGGCTGGTTGTAGCCCATCAGCCTCAAGGTTCGACATGTTGTGCATTTTGAGATCCTATTCGGCTCACTACAAGTTGTTATCTGAATTAACGTAGACTTTCTGTCATCTCAAACTAATCATTCTCCGTGGACCTCTCTCATCAACAAGGCATTTCCATCTGCAGAACTGCCGCTCACTGGATGTTTTTTTGTTTTGGCACCATTCTAAATAAACTCACTGTTGTGCATGAAAATCCCAGTAGATCAGCATTTACAGATATACTCAAACCAGCCTGTCTGGCAACAACAATCATGCCACGGTCTAAATCACATCGAGATCATATTTTTGGGGGCCAGAAACCAACCACTTAGCAACACAAACTCACAATACACTCACAATACTTAAAATAACCTAAAGGCTTTTGCACACTTCTGTTTCTGTGATTATGTGAAACAAATTATTATACTAATGGCCATTTCACTTTAAAAGCAAGGCGAATGATCACTGTTAGCTTATCCATGCCTTTATAATAGGTGATGCTAATCGACAAGCAATTTTACCTCGGTATGGTATGTGGCACCAAACACCTTTGTGCTGGTCTGCCATTCGCCCATCACATATGACAAAAAAATTGACAAGTAAACAACCATTGAATCAAAATTTGAAACACAAGTAAGCGAGTTCTCTTGTGAGCTGATCGAAGAAAAAAAAGCACATCTCTCTACAAGCTGCTACTGCAATGATGAGTTTGTTGCTGATTTGCTCAATGAAATCAGCTGAGCTGGATTTGGATTTGCACTGGATTTTGTAAATACTGTGGCTTCTGACATGTGATCCAAAGCTCACATATTATTGGTCAGGGCATTTCATCTGCAGGCAAAAAATATAATGCTGTGAATGTTCATCTTGGTGAGAAATTGCAGCTTAATGTTAGTTCCCTTTCAACTTAGTTCACTCCACATTCCTGTAAGCACTATGGGGAGTCCTTCATAGATGACTTGTACCCTTTTACTATCAAGCCAATCTTCTGATTGACAATGGTGTCTGAGCCCCACCCCTTTAGGCACACATTGGCCTATATAAGCTCAGTCACCATTTCTTCAGAATTCAACATTTCTTCATTCAAGACTATGAAATTCTTCTTTGCCTTGGAACCCTCTCTGCTTCACCGTTGAGATACATGTATGGAACTTCTCGGTAAGACACGTACAGGACAACTTGTCACCTGTACTCAGCACCTGCAGCGAGAGACTTACCACTCCCCTGTATGTTCTGGTGAAGCGTTCTCCACATCACCATCGAAGATGAGATGCTCTCGGTGAACGGGTTCTTCGCTTCAGACGCTTGTTGTTGATCAAAGTAGCGCTTCAGCAAAACTCCTACCCTCTTCCGGCTGGAGTTACTGTATCCTTTATATATATATAATATTACTAAAGAGCGGCTTGCATGATATGCGTCTTTTAAAAAGATCCTCCAATAGAGCAGGCATTGTCTCCTCCCACTGCCTGCGACACATGTCCTGGGCAGTCTGAATTACAGAGTCGTTCTGTTGACACACCAAGGAGCATTACCAGGAGAATGGAGAATTCATCAGCAGACAGTGATAAGGATTTGGGAAGTATTCGGCAAAGCGGATATCGACCTATTCGCCTCTGCAGAGAATGCCAACTGTACCCTTTGGTACTCCATCTCCCAAACCCAGCTGGGCGTGGACGTCCTGGCCCACAAATGGCCAGCAAGATGCAAATATGTGTTTCTCTAGGTGCACCTCCTTCATACTGTCATCAGCAAAGTCTGAGTGGACAATTAAATAGTTCTGTTAATTGCACCGAAATGGCCCAATCAGTCTTGGTTTCTGGAAATGATAGAAATAATAGATGACCCTCCAAGGGAAATACCACTGAGTAGAGACTCTCTCAAGAGTCTGGCACCAATAATCATGACACTGTCAAAATCACTGAAATCACATTTTTCCCCATTCTCATGGTTGATGTGTACATTAACTGAAGCTCTTGACCCATATCTAAATGATTTTATACACTACACTGCTGCCACACGATTGGCTGATTCAGTAATAGTATGGATGATTGTTGGTGCCAGACGGACTGGTTTGAGTATTTCTGTAACTGCTGATCTCCTGGATCTCACCACAACAGTCTCTAGAATTTACTCAGAATGGTGGCAAAAACAAAACATTTCCAGTGAGGGGCAATTCTGTGGAAGAAAATACCTTGTTGATCAGAAAGGTCAATAGCGAAAGGCCAGACGTGTTCATACTGACAAAGTCTATGGTAACTCTGATAACCGCTACAATTGTGGTGAGAAGAATATCATGTCAGAATGCTATTCTGAGAAGCGGGTTGACGCTGTTTTGGTAGCACGAGGGGGACCTACACAATATTAGGCAGGTGGTTTTAATGTTGTGGCTGATCAGTGTAAATCTACTGCTGAATGCCCTCTCAAACTCCCCGTTCGAGCCATTGGAATCTGCTGAGCTGCAGGTGCAACAGGTGGGTGATATGCAGGCGCTGTCGATGGACAGCTCATTCCTGAAGTTTGGTCCAGATCTGTCAAAAGCCACCATTAAACAAAAGGCTACGTGCCTAATATTTATCAATGCCCTTCAGGGCTCAGGTTGTTCGTTTGCAGGTCTTCTTTCCTGCACCATTTTAGGAGCAGTCTATGCATATGTTATGCCCGGTGAGGGCATTGCATACATATGTCGGCGCACCCACTTACGAATCACAGGGATTTGCCCTATCGGTGTCAAAGTGCATTCAAACAGAAGCATGGTCTCTTCATGGGCATTGACAAATGGTGTGTCCTTAAAGGATATATGCAGCAGGATGGTCCTCACAAAACACGTTCACAAGGTTTTTTTATCCTGGCTGTGGCATCCAACTTCTCACAAGTCCTCTCTGTATAGAGCACTTCTTACATTCATACTATACTTACATACTTACATACTTCTGCCCCTTCATAAGCACTTCCATAAAGAAATAAAACCTACTTTTCCAACCATGTTGTGAAAGGGTTAATAAACCATACTGTGTATATCTAGATCCCAAACTACATTCATTTCCATTTGGCTTATAATCAGCCTGTGTCCTTTGAATCCTTTACGAATATCTCTACTTAGTGTAGAGTACCTGCTTATAACTCTGGGAGTGTGATGTTACGTAGTGTGGCGTGATGGGATCTCGTTCCCCATAGTGCTTACAGCAATGTCGATTGAACTGAATCGAAAGTGAACATCTCCGGTTACACATGTAACCTCGTCTCCCTGAGATGAAAGAAACAAGACACTGCAAAAGCTGGCTGCTACTACTTCAGAGTTTCAAAATACGAGTGACTCACTCTTGTCTCTCAGTCAAAAAATTCTGAAGAAATGGTGACTGAGCGCCCGATTATATAGGCCAACTGCACGCCTAAAGTTCCGGGGCTCAGACATCCTTTCCAAACAGAGGATTGCCGATTGTATAAGGGATTCAGCAAGGTTGTCTGAGACGGACTCCCCATAGTGCTTACAGCAATGTCTCATTCCCATCATCTCAGTGAACCGAGGTTACAAGTGTAACCAGAGATGTTTTTTAAGTAATGTTAGAAATCACTGCATTAAAATCACATTTAATACACCAAAATCACTGAAGAAGAAAGGCCTCTTGATTTATTCCAAGCCTGACAACATCTTTAACTACTGATTACATAATTGCAATTAAACTCAAGATGTTGCTACAAAGTCCAAATGAAGTTAAAGATAATGAAGAAATGGTCTACATAAAATTTTTACTCAAATAAGTGTCTGGATCATCTCCATAAGGATTGATGTTGTGTTCCATTTAACCCCGTTCTGTTGCAAATTTCCAAGTAGGAAGTTGGAATTTCTGACTTTCTGTCACTCTAAGTCAGACATCCAACTTGGAAACTTGTGCGGGAGTCCTCAACTCGGAGATAAAGGTAAGTGATGTCATGCAAGCATGGCACCCAGGTAGAAGTATGAAGGTAATGATAAACATTTACTTTTAAGCAAATAAAAAATATTGAGTCCTGACATTTCAAAATAAAATTACATTTGCATTTGTGTGTGAAATACAGTAAATTATAGTCTCTTTTGATAATTTTACACCTGCATAAAAATGCTAGCATCAAAAAGCATTGTTTATCATAATTTGGTTGCTAGGAGACGTCTTTGTTGACAGTTGAACAGGTGCTAAAAACGGGAGCATTATTGCAGTTTTTGTTTGGATTCCTCCAAGCATTAGCTGGTACTATATGAGTAGTATAGGTTCACTTAAAAAAAAATATTATCCCAATTAGAACCAAAAAAGGTTTGAGAGGTGAAGTCTTTTAAGTCTTGAGCTTCTGTCATTATATATTTCTAATGTTCTCTCAACCCACAATGAAGGTTCCCTTTACAAAAAGCTTCACTACGATGCTGTGCTGCTCAAGCTACAGGGAACAACTTTAGCTGTGAACCGAGCTGAAATAGTGTGTGTAACAATGAACATTGACCGGAATTTATAGCCTCGGCTGATGTAATCATTAGATGCACCTGCGGCCAGGCTATAAATAGATACGTCACCAGGTGTCGTCAGAAACTCTTTTTTCAGAGCGATTCTGTTTCTGTGTGTTTCACAAACCCTGTCAAAACTTTCTTTCCTCTGTTAGGAGTTAGAATCAGTTAGGCAGTGTGCAGTGAACATTGTTCTCATTTCTCTTCTGTTTAGAAAATATTATATCTATATATATATTTCTAAAAAAGAAAGAAAAAAAAGAGAGAATGACTGAAAGCCGCAAACGGTGCGTGTTCCCCTCTTCTCGCTCTATAGCTGAAGAAGACACACATCAGTTTTTGCTGTTTGTTTGGGGGTAAGAGCACCCTGCTCTCGTGTTGCAGCAGGGCGGGTGCGAGCACTGCGATTTGCTTTAACAGGCAGAGTGCGTCATGTTCGCCTCGCTTGCTTCCGGGAGTCAGCACTCACGAAAAAAAAAAGATTGTTCGTGGGGCTCTTGCATGGATTTGGCTGAGGAGCAAGAGACGGGTTGCTCCCTTTCTCTCACTTTCTCCCCAAACCCAGCTGGTCCTTCACATGATCTCGAAGCGTGTTCCGACGCTTCTTCGGATCATGAGGTGGATCGCGATTCCCTTCCCGCCTCTGAGCTTTCCGTCCGCGATAGAAAATCTACGGAGGAATTGCTCGATGTTGTTACTCGTGCGGTAGCCAGATTGGACTGGCCATGTGAAAAAGAGACCCCCAAATGCTCCAAATTAGGGGATAGATTTTATCTTCCAGTCTAAGAAAGGGAACGCCTCATGGGTCCCTTCCCTTCTTTGATAACCTCCATGAAGAGCTTTTTCGCTCATGGAGAACCCCTAAAAAAAAAAAAAAATATAATATATATATATATATATATATATATATATATATATTTTCTTCCCGTGTTCACATACCCTCGACGTCATTATATTTGACTATCGTGGGTGCTGAGGCACGGGGGTATTCAGTGATGCCACCGGTCGAAGAGACGCTTGCGGGCTATCTCTCGCCAAGCTCGTCATCGTCACTTAAGAAGCCCTCTCTCCCCTCAAAGCCTTGTAGGACAACCTCCACTTTAGTGGGAAGGGCTTATCAAGCAGCAGGTCAGGCTGGTGCTGCTCTGCACACTATGCTGTTTTACAGGCGTACCAGGCTGACCTCCTGGACGACCTGAGTGTGGGTTCTGCGCTTGACGAGCAAGCCTCAGACCCGCCTCGGTCCTGACTGAAGGGAGGCTCAAAAGCAAAGCGTGGCGAGTCGTGCTCCTCCGCCCAGGGATTGGGGACATTCTCGCCGCCCTCGCCAGCCCCCGAAGCAAGACCTCAGGACTATAAATTCTAGTAAGAGAAAACCCTGACGGTCTTGCGCCTAGATTAGGGGGTAGCTCCCCTTGGGACGGGGCGCGTGCTTCACTTCACCCCTCCCGGTACCCCCTCGAAGCCCCTCCATTCCCGCCACATCTTGGTGTTTTCGCTGTTCCTGCATTTTATTCAGGACGCGAAACACTCGACAACCCCTCAACAGGAAGTGTTAAAATATAATACCCATCTCAGAGATCCTGGCAGCGTGGAAACTTCTGCCAGATATATTATTTTCTGTGGGTCTTATAATGGCGTCAGGATTTAATTCACTCAGCCTAGCCCTTTTTACCCGCACATTCACAATGCATGATGTAGCGCTGGCTCCTTGCGACTCCGGGGCATCTGCATTCTGAATTATGTAGACGACTGGCTGATCCTAGCGCAGTTCCAGGAACTGGCAGTTCAGCACAGGGACATCGTCTTAGCTCATCTGTTTCTCTGGGGTTGAGGCTCAATGCCAAGAAAAGCATCCTCTCTCCCACTCAGAACACTGTCTATTGGGGCATCGTATGGAGTTCAATCACAATGTGGGCAAAACTGTCTCCCGTTAGGATTGAGTCCATTCAGATCACCCTGAGCAAAGTCAGGCTAGGTGAAGGTTGCACTGTTATCAGTATCAACGATTTCCAGGTCTCAGGGCGACCGCATCCACGGTGATACCTCTGGACCTTCTGCTCATGAGACCTTTGTTGTGGCCAAAAGCCAGGGGATTTCTTCCAAGGGCCAAAACCCCTAGGCTAAAAAGGGTTACGCCTCAGGCTTCGCTCCCTTTCTATGTGGTTCAGACCCCGGTTTTCTGCCTTGGGTCCCACTCTAGGTGCGTCTTGTTGTCGCAGACTGCTAACGACAGACGCCTCCCTGACGGGCGGGGTAGCGGCCTTAAGTGGTCGTCCAGCTTAAGGGGATAGGAGGGTCGTCAGCTCGGTTGTCACAGTCACTGTCTTGGGTTGATGGCTGTATTTCTGGCCCTGAAATACCTCCTCCTGAGGCTGCCATGTCTTGGTGCAGGTGGACAATACAGTGGTAGCCTCTTACATAAATCATCAAGGAGACCCATGTTCTTGTCAGTTATATTTCTGACACGTCGTATTCTCCTTAGGGCCCAGGGTAAGCTCCTGTCACTCAGGTCAGTTATATCACTGGATGCCTGTATACGGGAGCAGATTTACGGTCCAGACAGAAAATACCAACGGGGGAGTTAAGAACTCCACCCTAAGGTAGTAGTTGCCCAGAGTTTGCCAGCAAGGGTTTTTGCCTCTTACTGATAGCGCCGCGCTGGCCGAACTGGGCTTGGTTCTCGGAGCTAATCTCTTCCCTCGACGGCTCGCCTTGGGTGATTCCGAACAGGAAGGATCTTCTATCTCAGGCACAGGGCAATATTTCATCCCTGCCCCGAATTGTGGAATCTTTCATGTTTGGCCCCTAAGGGTACCAACTGAGGGACACAGGGCTTTCTCCTGAGGTTATCGAGACCTTTTTAAATGCCGGGCTTTTTCCACTTGGAACAAGTTTGGGTGAGATCTTAGGGCAGAAGAGGACCTCTTCGCCTCTATGAATAGCACAATGTCTCCTCTACTTCTCCCTGAAATCACCCAGCCCCCTTGGGTCTGGACGTTAAGACACATACATGACCCAGAATGTGTCTGTATGCATTTGTTTCCCCGGTTTCTCTGCTCCCGGGAGTCTTGGCGATGTTCACCAGCAAGGGTCTTGCCTCCTATTAATGGTGCTGCACTGGCCGAACAGGATATGTTTCTCGGAGATAATTCCTCTCCTCGACAGCTCACCTTGGGCGATTCCGAACAGGGAGGACCTTCTCATCCTTGGCCCGAATTGTGAAACCTTTCATGTCTGTCCCCTAAGGGTACCAAATGAGGTTCACAGGGTTTTCTCTTGAGATTATCGAGACCATTTCAAGTGCTAGGGCTCCCTCCACTTGGAACTGATCTGGGTAGATTTTACAGGGCAGAAGAGGACCTCTTCGCCTCTGTTGATAGCGCAATGTCTCCTCTACTTCAAATGTGCCTGCATGCGTTTCCTTCTACTGAAGTTCTTATTACAGAACCAGCTTACTGCCAGTTTGCTTCAGTTCTGGATTTTCTGTAGAAAGAACTGTCAGCGGGCACTTGCCTTGCCACTGCCAGGTTCTATGTGGCCACTGCGGTTTGCCACGGCTTGGTGGGCAGGGTGCCCTCGAAGAGGCATCCTCATTATTGCCCGGGCCTACGAGGCGCGTGGTCAAGCTTCGCCAGTAGGTTTTAGGGCGCAATCTACCAGAGGGCTCTCCTCCTCTAAAACCTTGGCTAGAGGTCTCCCTCTGCAGCAAGTTTGTGATGCGGCAGGTTGTCCTCTCCGCACACATTCATTAGATTTTTATAGTTTGGATGTTATGCCACTCTGGGCTCTTATGTCCTTGCTCTTATGCCATCTCAAGCTCATGTCTGGACAAGTTTGTGATGCGGCAGGCTGGTCCTCTCCGCTCACATTCATCAGTTTTTATGACAAGTTTGTGTTGCGATAGGGTTCTCTTCGCACACATTCATCGAACTTTATGGGTTAGATGCTTTGCTACTCCGGACTCTTATGTCCTTGAGTCGACATCTCAGCCCATGCCTAAACAAGCTTGTGATGCGGCAGGTTGTCCTCTCCGCACACATTCATTGGACTTTTTTAGTTTGGATGTTCTGCACTCCGGGCTCTTATGCCCTTGAGTCGACATCTCAGCTCATACCTGAACAAGATTGTGATGCGGCAGGCTGGTCCTCTCCACTCACATTCATCAGTTTTTATGACAAGTTTGTGTTGCGATAGGGTTCTCTTCGCACACATTCATCGAACTTTATGGGTTAGATGCTTTGCTACTCTGGACTCTTATGTCCTTGAGTCGACATCTCAGCCCATGCCTAAACAAGTTTGTGATGCGGCAGGCTGGTCCTCTCCGCTCACATTCATCAGTTTTTATGACAAGTTTGTGTTGCGATAGGGTTCTCTTCGCACACATTCATCGAACTTTATGGGTTAGATGCTTTGCTACTCCGGGCTCTTATGCCCTTGAGTCGACATCTTAGCTGATGCCTGAACAAGTTTGTGATGCGGCAGGCTGGTCCTCTCTGCTCACATTCATCAATTTTTATGACAAGTTTGTGTTGCGATAGGGTTCTCTTCGCACACGTTCATCGAACTTTATGGGTTAGATGCTTTGCTACTCCGGGCTCTTATGCCCTTGAGTCGACATCTCAGCTGATGCCTGAACAAGTTTGTGATGCGGCAGGCTGGTCCTCTCCGCTCACATTCATCAGTTTTTATGACAAGTTTGTGTTGCGATAGGGTTCTCTTCGCACACGTTCATCGAACTTTATGGGTTAGATGCTTTGCTACTCCGGGCTCTTATGCCCTTGAGTCGACATCTCAGCTGATGCCTGAACAAGTTTGTGATGCGGCAGGCTGGTCCTCTCCGCCACATTCATCAGTTTTTATGACAAGTTTGTGTTATGATAGGGTTCTCTTCGCACACATTCATCGAACTTTATGGGTTAGATGCTTTGCTACTCTGGGCTCTTATGCCCTTGAGTCGACATCTCAGCTCATGCCTGAACAAGTTTGTGATGCGGCAGGCTGGTCCTCTCCGCACACATTCATCAAAATGTAATGGTTTAGATGTTTATGCTACTCCGGGCTCTTATGCCCTTGAGTCGACATCACAAGCTCATGTCTGAGACCTCTCGTGTTTTTTTGAGTACACTGCACAACCGTAGGGGTCCGGACAGCCCCAAGTGTGGCGGCGTGGGTATTGCGTTCCCCGTAGCGCTTAGCAGTGCAGCATCGTAGTGAAGCTTTTTGTAAAGGGAACGTCTCGGGTTACATGTGTAACCCTTGTTCCCTGAAAAAAGTGGAACGAGATGCTGCGCTGCATTGCCGCACTGGGACGTCCCAGGACTGCTCTTCAAAAAGAAGTATCTGATGACAACTGGTGACGTATCTATTTATAGCCTGGCCGCAGGTGCATCTAATGATTACATCAGCCGAGGCTATAAATTCAGGTCAATGTTCATTGACGTGTTACACACACTATTTCAGCTCGGTTCACAGCTAGAGTTGTTAGCAGCTCTTAGCAGCGCAGCATCTCATTCCGCTTTTTTCAGGGAACAAGGGTTACACATGTAACCCGAGACGTTTTCTCTAGTGCTTTAGAAAACCATCTACACTCACTGATAACTTTATTAGGAAAACCTGTACACCTACATATTCATGCGATTATCTAATCAGCCAATCGTGTGGAGGCAGTGCAATGCATAAAATCATTCAGATATGGGCCAGGAGCTTCAGTTTATGTTCATATGTTTATTTCAACCATTAGAAGGGGTAAAAAAATTAACTCAGTGATTTGACCATGGCATGATTGTTGGTGCCAGACGGGCTGTTTGAGTATTTCTGGTGCCAAAATCAAACAATCATCCAGTTAGTGGCAGTTCTGCAGAAGGAAATGCCATGTTGATGAGAGAGGTCAATGGAGAATGACCAGACTGGTTCCAGAAATAGAAAGGCTACTGTAACTCAGATTACATCTCTGTAAAATTGTAGTGAGCAGAATAGCATCTCAGAATGCACAAAACATTGAACCTTGATGCGGATGGGCTAAAAAAGCAGAAGACCATGTCCGGTACTTTATTATGACCATAACTTTCCTAATAAAGTGCTCAATGTGTATATAAGGGTGCTATAAAGAACCCAAAAACCAATACGGTGATCTGAACAACCTACAATTTCACATCAACAACTTTTTAATTCAAGATTTAATTAACCAAATAGCAACCTGTTATAATTAAAAATATTTATTGATTTTAACAATTGTTTTTTTTACCCAAAAATGCTGCTATAATAGGGTATTGGTTCTAAGATTTATTGGATGCAATTCTGTTAATGCAAACCACTTATCCAGTCTACCGTTCCCTTTGTTTCTAAACCTCCATCCTTTCTTTACTTGACTGGATGTCCAGTAAAAGTAACATTCATCTCCCATTATACAGTATCATCCAATTACAGGACAAAGCTTAGACAGGTGCTTCTACTCTGTCAATCAATTTCAGCAGCTTTTTACAGTTCACTGATGCCAACAAGGGCTTCTGTCCAGACTATATTTGTCTGTTTATCTGTGTGGCCTGAAGAGATGGCACGTTATGCCTTAAAAGCTGCAGAAAGCTGAAATATTCATGGCTGCTTCTCTGTTTCCCTGACTTGTTATGAACCCCTGTGGCATTCATGAGGTCCCTCCCTTCCCCATGGTTTAGTTTTCACACCAGAGGAGATGCCAGATGCCATGCTGCTCACTTTCCCAAGGAAGACTCTGTCAGAAGATGCTGCTTCCGCTTTCTCAATACCATCATCAGTTTTATCCTTCCAAACCCCTCCCCACCCCTCTCTCTTTCTTTCTTTAGCACTTCCTCTCCAATGACTCGCCTCGTAAACATCATAATTCGAAGCTTTGAGGAGAAGCCAGCTCTGATATTTCAACCTCCAGAAAGAGGACCATCAATCTTGGGCTGATGGGAGAACCACAGGTAATCAATAACTCTGTGTATGAAGTTGTCCACATCTCAGCCCATGAGGAGGCTCCTCATCATGCATCAAGCTGACACCTCCCCTGTTCCCCTTTCAATTTTCCCCTGGTCTCTGGCAGCTTTCATTTCCAAAGGGGTCCAAATTGGTTGGCCTCCTTAAGTGGTGCTCCCTCAACTGGATCTTTGAGGCTTGAGTTATCCAAGCTAAATTGCCTCATTGGGTTACAAATAGTGCAGGGCATCCCACGGGTGGGGACGCAGCATTGTCTGTAATGACCCCATGATTAGTGTGGGCATTGGGCCCACAACCTGCTTGGACTGAGTCTCTCTCCCAAGATTGTTCTTCCCAATTCAGACAATGAGCCAGACAGACAGATTACCTGCACTGGCTCTTATTTAAAGAGCTGCTGCTTGTATGGATCACCTTTACCTATCCTTTTTTATGTGTATGCTTAATGCAAAATAACGTTTCAATGTGCCTATAATTAGACTGAATCTGCTGACTTCAATCGTACTCTCTGAGCTAATCCTTGAGATTCTGTGATATAGAATTTAACATGATAATATATGTTCCCCTTCTGTCGCTCTCTCCACGTTGTGTCGGAGAAGCGACATTAGGGGTCTCTCTTGAGCGCCGATATTCACCTCTGATCTTATTTAAAAGGGCCAATGGGAGTTGGCAGTCAGTATTTGCATACCCGCCCCAGACATACGGGTATTTAAGCGGGGCAAATACGGAGTTCATTCAGAAAAATTTCTTCGAGCCGATGGTCTGTCTGCAGTTTGCTGCGAGTTACACGCCACTTAAACGTTCCTGTTTTCCTCTGACAATCTGCATGCTGTTGGATCTTGACGGCGCACAACAGCGGCTTTCTCCTTCTCAGTGCATGGCGTGCATTGTTGCCCCTGGCGCTTTGACAGCGCGAGACACGCATACACACACACTGTGTATTAAAAGAGTTTTTACTAAAAGAGTAATTTTCTCTAAAAAGCAAACACAGTGGCGTTGAACGTCCTTTTAAGGACGGCGTCTTTTCAAGATGCCTTTCCGCCCCTGTGTCGTTCCTGGATGCGGTAGAGTGCTCTCTGCTTCAGACGGCCACAGGCGCTGTCTCGTGTGTTTGGGCTGCGATCACACCGAGGCGGCGTTTGTGGATGGTTCATGTTCTCACTGCGAGAACATGACCATGACCACGTTGCGGTCGTGGCTTGCTTTCAACAGAAAGCAAGCCACCCCAGCTGCACTCCACATTGCTCCTTCTTCCCACGGGATTAAGGACGGTGTGGTTGGCGCTGGGGGTGATTTGGGGGAGGCAGCGGGTGCAGTTTCGGTGGGTAACCCCCCTCGAACCTCCCGTTCCCCGACACACTCGCTGGTCTCCGTCCACGCTCGCGGCGATAGCGGCTCGCCTCACGGCCCGGCTGTCTATCCTCCCGAGCTCGCCGCTGCATCGGAGAGTGCGGTGTCTGATGCCGAGGACTCCCCTGGACTGCCGCCTCGGGCCAGCAGGCCCAGGCTGAGGCCGGCAGCTCAAATGTCCGACATGCTTGCCGGGCCGCCTTGAGTGTGGGGTTGGACTGGAACCCGCCATCCTCCCCACAGCCTTCTCGGTTGGATGATTGGTTCCTGGGGCAGCGCGCGTTAGCGGCCTCGCATCCCCGGTCCCTTTCTTCCCGGAGGTGCATGATGAGCTGGCGTCTACGTGGAGAGCCCCACTCTCCGCTCGTCTAGGTGCCACCAGCTCCACTCTCTCCACCCTCGGCGGCGAGAGCGCCACGAGTGCGACGCGATTCCCCAGGTTGATAGGGCAGTTGCGCACCATCTATGCCCGGTAGCCCTACCTCCTGGCGGGGTCGCCCGTACTCCCATCCAAGCCCTGTAGGACAACATCCTCGCTAAGCGTGAAGGCCTACACTACGGCTGGGCCGCTGCCTCCGCCCTGCATGCGATGGCCCTCCTGCAAGTCCACCAGGCCAAAGCTCTCAGAAACATGCACGGGGTGGACCTGATCCTGATGTGCTGCAGGAACTGCGCTCAGCGACCGACCTCGCCCTGAGAGCAGCGAAGGCCACAGCGCAGAGCACTTCCGGACAGGCGATGGCCACCCTAGTGGTCCAGGAACGCCATCTTTGGCTCAACCTGGTCGAGATGCGTGAGGCTGACAAAAACCGCTTCCTGGGCGCACCTGTCTCCCAGATTGGCCTTTTCGGTGACACCGTCGAGGACTTCGCTCAACAGTTCTCCGCGGTGAAGAAGCAGGCGGAGGCCATTTCAGCACATCATGCCCGCCGCAGACCTGCCGCTCACGGGCCCTGCCCCGTCTGCCCGCCAAGGCGTCCCCCTGCGAGAAACCAGCTCCTGCTCCGCCTCAACCCGGGCCCAGCTCTCAGCCCCAGCGTCGAGCACTCCGCAGGCGGCGCACGCCCCTGTCTCACGAACCCCTCCAGGACCTGGAAGGCTCCCAAGCGTTCCTGAGACAGCCGACCCAGAGCCGAAGACGTTAGCTCCGGAGGTAGTAAGACCGCTCCGTCCCCGGTGGAGGGCCGGGAGGAGAATCCTTTGTTTTCATTTGCCACACTGGCGGGGCTGTGGCACATTCTCAATAAAGAGCTATTTCCTTTGCCTCTGGGTCACCTGGCCGCAAATGCCGTTTTCACGGCAATGTGCTTTCAGATCACAACAGTCCGGTACACGGACGCGGCGATCCCGCCTTCCGCCTGCCCACGACTGTCCCCGGCCGGCCGGTTCAGGCGAGTCCAGAGGGCGCCAACATCAGACCTCCTCCTCAGTCAAGAACCCGCCCCTGCTGGTAGCGGAGCAAGGTAAGTGCTTTGAGTCTATTCTCAGCACCTCAGCCTCAGGCCGCAACGAAGCCGCCCGACGCTGCATTACCTGTTCCGCCCGCTGCGAGGCCCGCCGGTACATCCAAAATACTCGTCCCTTTGGTGCCCCTAAGCGTAGAGCTGGGAAGCGTGGCTTTCGCTTCCCAACGCATCACGCTGGCTGCACCGGACTATTCGACTTCGATTACGCAATTCAGTTTGCCCGGCTCCGCCCCCATTCAGGAGCGTCCGCTTTCCGCAGTACACGGCGAGCACGCCAGTTCCTGCGCCGCGAAATCGCGACCCTCTTAGCCAAGGGCGGTAGAGCCCGTCCCTCCAACCGAAATGAGGAAGGGTTTCTACAGCCCTTACTTCATTGTACCCAAGAAAGGCGGCGACTTACGACAAATCCTGGACTTGCGAAGTTTTCAATCGGGCCTTGTTAAAACTCCCGTTCAAAATGCTTACGCAGAGAAATATTCTGGCTGGCGTTCAGCATCTAGATTGGTTCGCAGCGGTGGACCTGAAGGACGCGTACTTCCACGTCTCAATTCTGCCACGACACCGCCCCTTCCTATGGTTCGCGTTCGACGGCCAGGCGTTTCAGTACAAAGTCCTCCCCTTCGGCCTGTCTCTGTCCCCTCGCGTTTTCATGAAAGTCGCAGAGGCGGCCCTTGCCCCGCTACGAGTAGCCGGCATCCGCATTCTCAACTACCTCGACGACTGGCTCATCCTAGCACACTCTCGAGAGTTACTATGCACACACAGAGACCAGGTGCTCCGGCACCTCAGCGGCTTGGGGCTTCAGGTCAACTGGGAAAGAGCAAGCTCACTCTGGTTCAGAGCATCTCTTTCTCGGGTTGGAGTTAGACTCAGTCTCAATGACAGCACGTCTCACGCAGCGGCGTGCTCAGTCGGTGCTGCCGGCTTACCGCGACCGCTGTGAATACCATCAACCAAGCCAGAGCCCCCTCTACCAGGCACCTTTACGCCCTAAAGTGGCGCTTGTTACGCAGATTGGTGTTCTTCCGAGGCGAAGACCCGCAGAGATGCTTGATTAGGTCAGTGCTTCTGTTCCTACAGGAGAGGCTGGACAGGAGGCTGTCCCGTCCACCCTCAAGGTGTATGTTGCGCTATCGCCGCCCACCACGATCCTGTAGGCGGCAAGTCTTTGGGTAAGCACGACCTGATCCTCAGGTTCCTGAGAGCGCCGGAGGTTGAATCCCTCCCGGCCAGGCCTAGTTCCCTCCTGGGATCTCTCGGTAGTCTTGGCAGGACTCCAGAGACCTCCCTTCGAGCTGCTCGAATCAGTTGGACTCAGGGCCCTCTCTCTTAAGACGGCCCTGCTGATCGCGCTTGCCTCCATTAAGAGGGTCGGGGACCTGCAAGCGTTCTCTGTCAGCGACACTTGCCTGGAGTTCGGTCCGGCAGATACGTCTGTGATCCTAAGACTGCGACCGGGCTATGTGCCCAAGGTTCCTACCACACCATTCCGAGATCAGGTAGTGAACCTGCAAGCGCTGCCCCGGGAGGAGGCAGACCCAGCCCTTTCATTGCTGTGGCCAGTGCGCACCCTGCGCATTTACCTGGACCGCACACAGAGCACCAGACACTCTGAGCAGCTCTTTGTCTGCTTTGGGGGATGGCAGAAAGGGAATGCCGTCTCCAAACAGAGGCTCGCCCACTGGGTTGTTGACGCCATCACACTGGCTTATCACACCCAGGCCGTGCCCCTACCCTTGCGGGTCCGAGCTCACTCAACAAGGGGTGTTGCGTCCTCGTGGGCACTTGCCAAGGGCACCTCCCTAGCAGACATCTGTAGAGCCGCGGGTTGGGCAACACCCAACACCTTCGCGAGGTTTTACAACCTCCGTGTTGAGTCGGTTGCGTCTCGTGTTTTCTCAGGTCGAGCCCGTAGAACTCAGTAACACGTGAGACCGACCGGCCGGGTGGATCAGCTTGCGCCCAGTGCCCTTTCCTGGCGTCAAGGTAAAGTAGTCGCCTTCTTCCCAGAGCGCCCCACTCGAGTCGGGCCCCTGGTCGATTCCTCCCCAGCCCTCCGGGTCCAGCGGTTCAGCGGAGGAACTTCGCTGACCCAAGCCACTGCGGGTACCCTGATGGCCACCCGTACTGGTATAGGGGCTCCACAGGTAAAATAAGAAGGCCTCCTGTTCGGACTCCCCTGTGTGTAATTCCACGGTTCTGTCCCCTTACGGCGGACCCCGTGTCTCCCTTAGGCAGTTACAGCTGCCTCGGTCGCCGTGCTGTAGCAACTCCCCCTTTCGAGGCTGGATCTACCACCGCACCATACTTTCCTACACGACGGCCGTGTGGCGTGTCTACCACTTTTCCTCCCCAAGAAAAAGGGCAGGTGTGGTCTCCGCGAGGGTCTGGGTAAGACCCCTTCCCTATATGCGTGTAAGGGCCCGGCCGTGATTGCTCTATCGCGAGAAACATAGAGAGAAAGAGGCCCAGCCAGGCTGGCCCATTCCCATGTTGGCAAACATCGCCTTGTTCCCCTCCCAGGGTAACTAGAAGGACTCCGATGTTCTTATGGGGCATTGGGGAAGAGTGCGTGCAGCCAGGTACAGGCGATGCGTGGCACTGGATGAAATCCCTGCCCGCCTCTGTATCGGCAGTCCACGTACAAGGTTCAGCGCATGGCAAGACTGGAATGGGTCCCCGAGTGTCGCTTCTCCGACACAACGTGGAGAAGGCGACAGAAGGGAACGTTTGGTTACGTATGTAACCTCCGTTCCCCGAGGGAGGGAACGACACGTTGTGTCTTTCCTCCGCCATGTCGCTGAACCGAGCCACTGTTGTGGCGGACCATTCCGGCTCCTCAGAAAAATCCTGAATGAACTCCCGTATTTGCCCCGCTTAAATACCCGTATGTCCGGGGGCGGGGTATGCAAATACTGACTGCCAACTCCCATTGGCCCTTTTCAATAAGATCAGAGGTGAATATCGGCGCTCAAGAGAGACCCCTAGTGTCGCTTCTCCGACACAACGTGTCGTTCCCTCCCTCGGGGAACGGAGGTTACATACGTAACCAAGCGTTAAATGGAGCAATGCTTACTAGTCATTGATTGATATATAAGCGAGGCCAATTAGGCAGCATATATTTGTCATTTTATTTTGTCATTTTTTAGATTATTGTCTGATAACAGTACACTCTTGGCCAATTACTAGAAGTGTTTCCTTGCCTAGTCAGTTAAAAAATCTACCAACAGCATTGTAAATGAATATTTTCAATTAATTTTTTATTGAATTTTGAGTAATTATAATGTAAAATAATAATTTTATTATACATATATCTATGTGTTTCATCAAAATTGCAGTGTACTTGAAATATTGTCTCGTTAAAAAGTTTTTCAAATTTTCACTAGTTTTTTATTTTTTAAAGGAGCAATATGTGTCATTGACATCAAGTGTTTAAAATGGGTGCTGCAGTCCAAATTCAAAAGATTGGAGCCAGATGTCTCTCCAGCCCCCTCCTCCCCAGACTCCAAGCTCACACAGGTTGCCAGGTTGAGGACACGCAACAGGAACGAGCAAACTAACAATGGCAAGCAACAAGACTTACACTGTAAGTTGATCAGCTAATGTACACATTTGCAATGTTTTTACTGTTTGCAAATTATAAACAAGCGGATGTGGATTTTTTATAAATCTGTCCATGTTAGCTAGATGTATTTCTGGCTTCCATGGCTGCAGCACGCTGTGTTTGCCCATTAACTTGTTTCAAATCTGGCCACCCGGGGCGTCGAAATACTATTGGGATATTGGGCAGTGGGTGGGATCACACAGGCCAAAACACAAACTGAAATTCCTGCCCTGAACCGACATTTCAAGTAGAATATACTGGTTGTAGCAATTTTTTTGGAGAAGCCAGTATTTCAAATTATGTTTCCTAAATCTCTAATAACAAATTATGATAATTTTATGCTTTAGAACAGTAAATATATTACGTATTGCACCTTTAATTATTATTTATTTATCAACAATGTCCAACCATATTCATGCATACAAATAATTTTTGGAAATAATTTTTTTTGGTGTGAGTGATGTAAGATTTCACGTGACTGAGCCGTTGAATTTTCCCATGCCCCTAATTCCAAAACCCTGCCCTCCAAACATAATTTTGTGAAAAAAACAAGCAAAACAGCAGCATTGTTTGTTCCTGTGGCTGTCAAATTCAACATTGGCATAGTAGTGCCCTCAACTGACAAACATTATACATCATATCCTCAGTGATCTGCTTCATATGAGAACAAGCAAAATGATTAACAGGTGAGAAGAGATTTTCCGCTGACACATATATGTTTGCTGTTTACAAAGTCTACAGCTGTCACAGAGACCAGTGAGTTATCTCAGGACACATATTTCAGTAATATCTTTCAGGGAGTAGGACGTGAGCTGATGCGGCGCAACAGATGGCAGTCCAAAGTTATGAAGGTTTTTGTACTTCAAGAAAAAACAAAGTGACATTGATGAGTTTGCAGGTTAGTGTATGAAATGGCGCGAACTGAACGATTAGAAATGGTGACGTTTAAAATGCAATTTCTCTGTATGTAGCCTTGAATAGGTCTTTCATTCAAGCTGTCAATCCACAAAACAACATACTTTTTACTGAAAATAAATGAAAGGCTAAATGAAAGCTACATATAAACAATATATTATCCAGTGATGGCTGAAAAGCTGTGAGTAAATAATCTTTGTCCTTTGATAATGATTTGGGTTGAATTTAATGGAAAACTATTTGACTTGCACTCCGTGGTACTGCGTGTGCATACCTTTGTAGAAAATAACTGTTAAGAATTTTAGAATGTGCCATGTCTTCTGCAAGACGAGTCTGATGTGCGACCCACTTTAATTTATTCTGCCGCTTACACTTTACCAAAGTTGTGTTGAGAAAGATATTTGAAAAAACAAAAATTTGTGTGCAATGAGCAGCCCTATTTATATCTGAAAACAAATTATAATTTATATTGATAACGATCAGGAAAACCTTCCAATTATCAATTATAAATAGCATCAATCCCAAGCCTAGTTAAGTACAATAACATTTGGGGGAGGACTTTAGTACAAAAAATAGTTATGTTTATTGTGACCTTGGAAAAAGGTGACACAACTGCTCTTTGTCTAAAGTGGTGGTCCCATTAATAAGCCACTCAATGAGATGATTGGCTTTGCACAGCTGTTAGTGATTAAATGAAGGCAAAGCCACAAGCGGAATACTAAACATCAACACACGTCCACGTCCATCCAGTCCAGTAGCCTAACTACACTGCGCAGATATACAGGTGAAACTCGAAAAATTAGAATATCGTGCAAAAGTTCATTAATTTCAGTAATTCAACTTAAAAGGTGAAACTAATATATTATATAGACTCATTACAAGCAAAGTAAGATATTTCAAGCCTTTATTTGATATAATTTTTATGATTATGGCTTACAGCTTATGAAAACCCCAAATTCAGAATCTCAGAAAATTAGAATATTACATGAAATCAATAAAAAAAAGGATTTTAAATACAGAAATGTCGGCCCTCTGAAAAGTATAATCATGCATATGTACTCAGTACTTGGTTTGGGCCCCTTTTGCATTAATTACTGCCTCAATGCGGCGTGGCATGGATGCTATCAGCCTGTGGCACTGCTGAGGTGTTATGGAAGACCAAGATGCTTCAATAGTGGCCTTCAGCTCTTCTGCATTGTTTGGTCTCATGTCTCTCATCTTTCTCTTGGCAATGCCCCATAGATTCTCTATGGGGTTCAGGTCAGGCGAGTTTGCTGGCCAATCAAGCACAGTAATACCATGGTCATTGAACCAGGTTTTGGTACTTTTGGCAGTGTGGGCAGGTGCCAAGTCCTGCTGGAAAATGAAGTCAGCATCTCCATAAAGCTTGTCTGCTGAAGGAAGCATGAAGTGCTCTAAAATGTCCCGGTAGACGGCTGCGTTGACTCTGGACTTAATAAAGCACAGCGGACCAACACCAGCCGATGACATGGCTCCCCAAACCAACACAGACTGTGGAAACTTCACACTGGACTCTCCATTCTTCCTCCAGACTCTGGGACCTTGGTTTCCAAATGAGATGCAAAATTTGCTCTCATCAGAAAAGAGGACTTTGGACCACTGAGCAACAGACCAGTTCTTTTTTTCTTTAGCCCAGGTAAAACGTTTGACATTTGAAGCCCATGTCCAGGACCCGTCTGTGTGTGGTGGCTCTTGATGCAGTAACTCCAGCCTCAGTCCACTCCTTGTGAAGCTCCCCACACATTTGAATGGCCTTTTCCTGACAATCCTCTCCAGGCTACGGTCATCCCTGCTGCTTGTGCACCTTTTTCTTCCACACTTTTCCCTTCCACTTAACTTTCTATTAATGTGCTTTGATACAGCACTTTGAGAACATCCAACTTCTTTTGCAATTACCTTTTGAGGCTTTCCCTCCTTGTGGAGGGTGTCAATGATGGTTTTCTGCACAACTGTCAGGTCAGCAGTCTTCCCCATGATTGTGAATTCAACTGAACCAGACTGAGAGACCATTTAAAGGCTCAGGAACCCTTTGCAGGTGTTTAGCTGATTAGAGTGTGACACTTTGAGCCTACAATACTGAACCTTTTCACAATATTCTAATTTTCTGAGATTCTGAATTTGGGGTTTTCATAAGCTGTAAGCCATAATCATCAAAATTATATCAAATAAAGGCTTGAAATATCTTTCTTTGCTTGTAATGAGTCTATATAATATATTAGTTTCACCTTTTAAGTTGAATTACTGAAATTAATGAACTTTTGCACGATATTCTAATTTTTCGAGTTTCACCTGTACATCTACCTATTATTTGATTTATATATCAGATCCTTTCTTTGTGTAATTAAAAGGATTCCACCTGGTTAAGCTGTCGGTGAGCATGTCACATTACGAAATCAAAAGCTACCGATTTTGCATTAAATGATGAAGGATATATTTAACTATCCTGTCTCAGATGGCAAAATCAAAGCATAAATGGCACAGTGTGCACTCGGCTTTACCTGACCAACAGAATCAACAAGATCTGTGATATTATCAATGTGTCAACAAGACCCTGTCAAAGCAGGTTATGTAGAATCTGAATGATAACTGAATGTTTATAATTAAACAATACTGGATATGAATCTTAAACTCTACAGTGGACTGCGGTCTGATGCTTTTAAGCATACTGTCCTACTTAGATTTGTGCTTCAACATCCCACTCAAACATTATTCACTCGCTGTTTGACATTTCATGCTTGCCATTTCTTTACAGACACATGACAATGAATATGATAACGAGAGAAACCATGCAGCAAGATGTCTAAGACAAGTCGACCATGGTAATGGAGATATAGTATATCAGGCATAGTAACCATATTTAGGTAACGCACTTTGCTAGTTTTATTACTATTTGTGTCATAAACTGGTGAGATTTGATACACCCTGTTTCTTAACTGTTCTAGGAAGACAATATGCCAAATAATTGGGATAGGGCTCTGGAGACATTAAAAGACACTTATGTGCTCAATCTGAAGCCCCTGAACAACAGGCCGAAAGCCTGGTAGACAGTGGGCCGAGGGCCCGTATCTGCTTTACTTTTCGAAATGTATGATCCCCATGGAGGGAGAACCTGAATTTGTAAAGTTGGGACGGTTGTTTTATTCTCAACGATATGAAAAGTGTTGCCACTCCCATTTATTGCACATTTTCCCCCGAAATCATAATGCACGACCGTAAATATGCAGGGAAACGCGGTTGCCTACTATATCAGTCGAGCCAATAGCGTGGCAAGATACTGACATAGGATTATTATTAACCAATCAGATGTAGCTTATTTAGAACAGCTGTTACACGGATGATTCAGCTGTCAGACACAAGCAGCATCTGCGGCGGCAGCACAGTGACTATCGCCAAGGACATTGTTTTTGTGATTGTAAGTATTCATTTAATTAGAATATAATATCTATAACGAGACGCTTACATACGTTTGAACAACACAGTGTACAAAACAAACATTTTTTTTAGTGTCGTTTTAAGTAGGGTAGTTTCAGCTGGCTAACTAGCAGTAGCTAGCATCATGCGATTACATATTTGATTTGGTGTAAAGTTTAAATACGTAATTATAACGGTAACACTTCGTCCAACTCACATAGGCTACAGCTCCACTGTATGTCCGCGGATAATTACCTCCGACTGTTTTGCAAATGTTCGCCAAAAACTCAAGGTAAACATGAACCTCTTGATGGTTAAGACATATTTAATTATCAGTTACATCTGACATAACATTAAAGGGTCAGCAAGCAGCCAATATTATAACCGGAGAGCTAAGAGCTCAAGAAGAACAGCATGTAATAGAAATAAGATTATACTATCAAAGAACATAGGCTATCAAACAGAGCAGAGTTATAATGTACATAAACATCATACAGATTTACTTCTGCAGGAGTAGCCAACACACAAACACACACACACACCCCTCCCCACATGTGTATGTACAAAACCACATGTGCCCTAGTCATCTTCAAGTGACTTATTGTCACAGTTTACACACTGAGAGAGGTTTGTACATGGCAGCTCATGCAGTTTACATGTGCATCTACCCTTAACACAATTTGTTTTTTTACATGAGCAGTGCACAAGTTCCAGTATGGCCTCTGGAGCTGGCGGAAGTGTCATCCAGTCCACTCCGTAGAAATCTCCTACCATCTTCCAGCCATAATTTACAGGAGGAGGAATGTCTGGCATGCACTCAAGACTCCTCCTGTGTACTGCAGCCTAATAGCTTGCCTGCTGGATGTGTTATGCCTTCATTTGCAGTTTCTTCAACTAATACTGCCTTCTCTCTTCTCCTTTGTGCTCGTTCTATCTTCGTGATATTTGTGAAATTGCTGTAGCACTCCCTGTGGTAGCCAATGTTAGCTGGTTTGACTAACTGGTTTGTAGGTTCCTGGCTTTGTAACTTGTATGCCTGTACTGCCTCTTCTGCTATAAGACTTTCTCTGCATTCAAGGTCTTTCCACAGAAACACAGATTTAATAAATTTCTCCCAACTTATGTCTGTGAAGGGAATGGTGGGTCCATTTCCCTCACATATATGCATGCAGCACTTCATGTTTTTGCCATTTCTTCCACAGTAAAAATGTGTTTCGTGTGCTGCTTGGGGCTGTACAAATCGCCACACAATTGAAAACAGGTCTCGAGGAATTACCTTTCACAAGCAAGACTGAACATTTGTTTCTGGTTGTATTTGGCCATTATATAATTAGTAAATAATTAGAAATTTCAAAATACTACTGTTATTGTGTCACGAAATGTAGTTTTAATAGTTTTTCAGTCGACAATGTAGTTGTCTAAAGCTCAAATCTATGGTTTATTCATAAAGATAGAGCCTATTTAAAATTTTGATCTGGCGTTTTGGAGTGAGAGATCCAGGCGCTCAGCTCATGTACCCCACCTGGAACAGCCTTACCTCGGCTAGTGCTTCTGACGTTTGCCGCTGGCTCTGATGTCTAGTGGTTAAACATGAGATATAATTCGTCTTGTGTATATCTAACGGGCGATCTTTGGTCTCATTAATCTATAATTTGTTCCTTGGCAAATCGTTTTGGCTGAGGGCAAAGTGAAGTTTCATAACTTTATATTTAGGCTATTTTAACGTTGTATCCTGCTGTAGATGTCTATGGTTTTTATGATGTTGTGTTTCCATGCAATACCATGGATCAAATGTGTGAAATCAGAACGGTATATTTATTAAAGATTACTACGAAATGACAGGACATCGTATGACAAAAGATGGTTACATAAAATAAAAACAGTGAAAATGCATAACGTTACCTCTACACTCACATTTTGTGTCAAACTGAATATGTAGCATAAGTGGGCAAAATGAGTTAACAAGTTCAATCTTTCCTGGGCTAAAATCACTTCTCGAAAAGATGTGCACAGACAGCAACTTCATATCAGCGCGCCAGTGTGTTGACAAACGCGTCACCAACACCGACACTTTCCCACGCACGCTATTGGATGAAGGCAACAAATACGTCATGCATGTTGGACCCCACACGTAGCCGCCTGCTCTATTCGCCGGGAAAATAACCTGGAGAAAGTTACCGATATTATAGTAATGTGCAAAGTATGTGAGTGGCAACAATTTTTATTTGCTTTGTTGAGAAGTGTAGTGGTTATATATAAAAAACTGGGTTATCCATCCCCACAGATCGTCTGAAAACACGAAATCTGCCCTCGGCCCACCGTCTATGGGACTCAATTCAGCGGGTGTGGGGGAAGTAATCCAGCATCAACTGTCGAACACGATGGCGATGCTGACGAAGGTCGTTGCAGACTTGGAGGATCTTGCTGTAATACTTCAATCGATCAATGACATGGAGATCAAATTCACTGAGATGGTTACAAGAATGTCGGATGTTGAGAAACGAATCGATTATCTGGAGTCATCGGAGAGAGAATTAGCTGCTAATCCGATAGCGACCAAGGTAGATTTACAGTGTGTCTGGGTAAAACTGGAGGATTTTGAGAATCGTAATCAAAGAAACAACATCCAAATTATTGGAATTCCTGAGCAAGAGGAAGTCTGAGATATGGTGAAATACTTAGACGAGCTCATTCTGAGTCTGCTCGATATAACAGGTCAGAAACTTTGTGGAACCAGTAGATCATCTCGGGTTGCTTAACTGCAACCCTTGTTCCCTGAAAAAGCTACACTTTGATACTGCGCTTGATTTAGCACTTTGGGAACGTCTTTTTGGAGTGACCAGCTGTGAATATGTGTGCAACACATCAATGAAATTGACTGGAATTTATAGCCTATAAAGGCTAGAGGCTATAAATTCCAGTCAATTTCATTTGCGATACGCGTTGGTGCTTTTATAATATGTAGCCCTCAAAAATAAAGGCTTTTTAACTTGAAACTCCAACAAGAGTGCCTAGTTGTGGATTTTCGTTCCACTTTTTTGTTTTTCTATTTCCTATCCATGATCTGGAGCACCTGTGGAATTGTTTGAGTTCCAGATATGCTCATGGACATTTATTTCTTCTTCAGTGCATTAAGTATTTGGGCATTTTATTCCCAGCGAATTTGTGTGATTTAGTTATGAGAAAATTTGACCCTTTAATAAAAAGGTTTTCGAGAGATGTGAGTAGGTGGGATTCATTACATTTATCTATGATTGGGAAGGTTAATGTTATTAAATTAATTGTATTCCAAAATTCAACTACCTGCTACAATGTCTCCCAGTAGATGTCCTCTTCTCTTACTTAAAGCAATTTCAAGCCTTTCTGTTAAACTAACTGTAGAAGTTAAGTCACACCCGTTATCTCGCAAATGTCACAAAAATGTCCAGAGTGTTTAATTCAGACATTTATTTAAATGTAGCCTCGGGCATATGGTTGAACCCAAAATGATGCATTAATAAGTCCCCTTTCTGTTGGTCAGAGTGGATTGTGTGGGGGGTTACTACACTCGGTGACCTATATTAAAGTGGAGTGTTGAGATTGCTGCGCCACCTGTTCTGTACTATTTTTGGGAGTAGTATACACCCCCCCTTTTGGAAAAGGTCATGAGGCATCAGTGTATTGTTCCTTGTTAATTCAGAGTCTGGGGGATGGAGTTTCAAGAGATTATGGGAGAAAGATTTAAACTTGGTATTGGAGGAGGGAGTGTGGACTAGGATTTTAAAAAACATCAACTCTACATCTAGAGATGCAAGGGTCTGTCTGATGCAATTCAAGAATTTGTATTGATTCTTTTTGACCCCCTCTAGATTGTATAGGTTGGTGGTGCCAATCAGAAGAAGGGGACACAACATATGTTTTTTGGGGATGTATTAAGATCCAAATATTTTGGTTGAGAGTTCAGAGATTTAAGTGTGAGGTATTGGACACTCAATTTTCATTTTGCTCCAGACTCTGTATCCTGGGTGATGGGACAGTTGTTAACATTGGGAATAGATATTTTAAAAGTTGGGTCCTAGCCAGAGTCATGATTGCCAGAAAAGTCATCAGGGGATGGAAGTTGGCTGGGGCACCCTCGTTTAGGGAGTGGTGCGGGGTGGCGACATTTGAGGAGGAGATATTTAGATGGCTGTGTAAATGGGATTTGTTTGTCAAGAAGTGTGTGTGTGGGGGGTGTTATTTGGCTTTTTTGGAGGGTTCTCGGGGAGGGGCTGTGGAGAGGGATTTGTAGTTTAGTTGGGAATGTGTATTATTGATGGTGTTTGAAAGTTGATGGTGTTTATTTTTATTTTTTTATGTTCTAGTAGTTGTTGACTACAGTAATGAGGAATGTTCGGGGGGAGGGGGTTTAATGTGTAATTAAACAGATTTTTTTAATTTTATGTGTTTGTATATTTTAGGATTGGAATCAATCATATTTGTAATAAAAAAATGTAATTTTAAGCCACAAATCTATGAATAGCAATTGTGATTACAAGTGTATGTGCAGTAGGGATAAAATTAACCTTTTTCTGTCTCATCATTTATCAGTTGTTTACACTTTCAGTTTCAAAAGAAGACACACAGCTGTCTCTTCATATTCCTCTCATCATTTTTAATTATTTATTTATTATTTTTTGTTTCATTCCACAATAAGAGCATCCCAGCTGGAGAGTATGTGTATTTACATAGGCTTCATGATTGTTTCCATACACACTTGAGTTTGGGCTGTATTGGGCAGGTGCAAATTTAAATTCATGTTACATGTTACATGCATGTCAAATTTGTTGGATCACCCCTTACTGATGGGATAGCCAATGTCAGTTTACTCATCAAAGTCCATATTTGACTTTTTTGATTGACCTACTACACTTATAGAATTGTTAGTGGTTATTGTTCCTAGGAAAATTATTGTAGCATGTAAAGCATTTGTAGAATTTTATTTAGCATGCAAAGAGACTTAGCATGTCAAATATAACTTAAATAGAAAATAACATTTAAAAAAACAAAGTTTGTTAAAATCCCTATAAATGTGTGCAATAGTAATATAGATTCTTGTCTTTGCAAACACCCCTAATAATTTGACTCACTTTAATTGAGAAAAGCATGTCCACACAGGCATTTCAGTTATGCACAAAGTAATTGCTTTCATTTGCCAAGGGTAGCATGTCTAGTTGAGTTTGAGATTATTATTTTTTTAAATAGCTGTCAGGTATAATGCAAAAGGAATGGCAGTGTTCAGCAGAACTGCATGAGGAACAGTTTGTAGAATACACATTTAGCATGATGACTGTAATTGCTTATTGCTGTGAGCGCAGCTGTCTCAGAGTCTGGCCTTCTATCTCTCTCTGTGTCTTTAAAAACAACACTACAAATACCATTTCATTCTCCCCGAACCATTCAGTAATTTTCAAGTTCAATAAGTAATCTCACAAAATGAAAAATCTGGAATTATGTGTTTGGAAAGATATTTGTTTGAAATCAAAACTACTTAAAAAGGACAAAAGTTTTAGTATGGCTGTATCTGATGTATTTAGAAAATTCCTATTTAGGAAAAAATGTAGGAACATTACAGTGATGTATATAAACACAAAACATATAATAGCAAAATGGTATAATCTCTCCTTTTCATCACACTATAATAGTCAATTTGTTTTGCATTGTTGCATAAATCATGAATTATAGCATTTCATGTTTTTGATTATAAGTATGATTTTGTGTATTTATTAAGCATTTATAACATGTTAAAATGCTCTGTACATTTGGCAAGTATTGGTTGAAAAGTTACCCAGTTTATGCATGTTGCTATAACTGCATATACATGATTTATAATGCATTTGTTAAAGATTTAGTAGTCATTGATGGACCCCTTTATAAATGTTACCAAAATAACATATTAAGAATTAAATCACTATCTTAGTTTAAACATTGCCTTACTCACATAATGAATACTTCATTTATTTATTCAATATGACTATTGAATGACTAGAATTATACACACTTGCAACTAAACTATATTCATGTACACATTTATTGTTATGGCAAAGGAGGACTGGCTCCCCCAGCTGAGTCTGGATCCTTTCAAAGTTTTTCTCACGCCACTACCTAAAACAACAGAGATGTTTTCTTCTTCTTCTTCTTCTTCTTCTTCTTCTTCTTCTTCTTCTTCTTCTTCTTCTTCTTCTTCTTCTTCACAAAAGTCACCTTGATTATTGGGGGCTTTAAGGCATTAAGGAATCATTTTCTGAAAGATTTCAATATAGACTCTCTAAAAATTCTCATCAAATTCTTCCAAGACCAAATAATGAACCTAATCATTTTCCTAAATAATTTTAGGAATGAGCAATAAAAAGAAACTTTGACAAACCTGCAAAAGCATGTTCAAAAGACAATTTACTAAGCTATCAAAACACTCTCGTTACTTTAAATGTTATGATTACCATATTAATACAAATTGAATTATTAATAGCAAACAATTGTGATGACTATGATCTCTATAAAACAAAAAAGGTAAATGATAACTGAACATTGACAACTGAATGGTTCCTGGACAGATATCAGATAGAATGTAACTCTTACCAGAGGTGAATGCAGCTGTCTCCAGACATGATTGGAAAGTTCTGGTAGTTCTGCACAGAGTGACTGTGATGTGTGAAGCTGCTTTTAAAACAATTATCTCATCGAAAGTGAAGTGGCTTCAGTGGGTGAAAGCTTCTTTGCCCACACACTGGAATCAGGACCAGATAATAACCATAATAACTCTCATGCAGATCAGCTAAAACATAAAATGGCATTCAGTGAAACCGGTTGGTTTAAAGGGAATGCAAGAAGACCTTAGCTGTTGAGAAACAAATACAGCACATTTCTAGTAGCTTTAATGAAAATCTCAAACAGGAAACAATGACGCACTTCCTGACTCCTCTACGTGATGTGTGACCTTACCAGCGATCTTACGTCATCCCTCTCATGAGCGCACGTCACAGAGATGTACGGAAGTGAACATTTGTAGTTAAAAAGTATTTAAGAATTGTTTGTTTCTAAAAATAATCAATCGTTAGGGTTCAGAAGAACTTTATTTGTCGACTGGGGTCATGTGGATTATTTTGATTCACCCTAAATATGCATTTTGGACCGTCACAAAATGGAGTACATTCACTTGCATTGTTTAAAGGAGGAGGCCTGAAATGAAATCCTAAAAATCTTAAATTCTGTTTTGATGAAGAAAGAAACTTGGATGGCCTGATGTTGAGTAAATTATCAGAAAATTTTCATTTTGGGTGAACTATTCCTTTAATACAAATAATGTAATAACCGGAATAAGAAATATTCCTACCATCAGAGCAAGTCAAGCATGAACTTACACCGTCATGTTTTTGTGAGTCCTAGTCAGCAAGGGGCATTAAGCGCAACTCCAGCTAAAGAGGCAACACACAGCTGTACATACAACAAACCACACTTACTGACAGGAGAAAGCATGCAGAAGATAAATATGCATTGCTGCATTTAATCACAGCTGGACGAAGCGCATCTCAGAATGCAGGGTCTTGAGATGTATTTTTCTACGTTTTAAACTACGTATAAATTGACAAAGCATCCTCAAATGCAGTATTTATGATATGGCAAAACCAAAGTGAGTTGCTCGAAAATCTAACTCTACCTCAAACAAATTGATGAATTCAATTGCTAAATGGATTGCTGTGAACTGTAGACCAATGCAGTTCAATGATATGGAAATAAACAATACACTGATGAGTCAAAACATTATGACCACCCACAGATTAATCGAATAACATCGATAATATCCTAACAAGGCCACATGTCAAGGTCTGGGTAGACCAGATGGTAAGCGAACAATCAGTTCTCGTAGTCGACGTGTTGAATGTAGGAGAAATGGGCAGAAAGGCAGTAAAGACCTGAATGACTTTGACATGTTATGGCCAGGTGACTGGGTCAGAGCATCTCTGGAATGGCAAGGCTTGAGGGGTGCTCCAGGACAGCAGTGGTGACAGTGGTCCGAGGAAGGACAAACCACAAACCATCAATGTACGAGGGCAACAAAGGCTATCCCGTCTGGTCTGAACCAACAGAAGGTCTACTATGGCACATGTCATAGAAAATAATGACGGTGTCACAACACACAGTGCATTGCACCCTCTTGAGTATGGGGTTGTGTAGCTGCAGACTGGTCAGAGTGCCCATGATGACCCCTGTCCACCATCGAAAGTGCCCACAATGGGCATGTGAGCATGGGAACTGGACTGGACCTTGGCGCAACGGAAGAAGGTTGCCTGGGTTGATGAGTACCATTTTCTTTTACATCACATGGATGGCTGTGTAAGTGTGTGCCGTTTACATGGGGAAGTGATGGTAGCAGGATGCACTGTGGGAAGACGACAAGCCAGTGGAGACAGTGTGTGTCAAATTGACACGTGCCACCTACCTAAACATTGTTGCAGACCTGGTGGCAATGGTATTCCCTGATGGCAGTGGCCTCTTTCAGCAGGATAATTGCGCCCCTGCCACACTGCACACATTGTTCAGGAATGTTTGATGAACATGATGAAGAGTTCAAGATGTAGCGCTGGACTCCAAATTCCCCAGATCTCAATCCGATTGAGCATCTGTTTGATGTGCTCTTGGAAGAGTTGGATGAGAAATGTTTGAGTTCATATTGAGATCTCTGACTGCTGATTGCAGACTTTGGTATTCTGGCAAATCTGAGCCCAGTTTAAGACACTGAGATTTCTTCTGGAACTCTAGAGGAGACACACAGGGGCATAGCAGTCTTTTTAAAAGTGGGGGGACACAGCTGTTAGTAGGTGGCTCGCACAAACTCAGCCCTTACAGTGCAGTATTAATATATATAAGTATATAGATTCAAGTATTTCAAATTAATTTCAAAATGTTGTTAAATATGCAGCAATAATAAAGGGCATCTTGTGGAGCACTTGCGTCTGTTTCACACATGAATTAATTGAATAAATTATTTAATCTATTACAGTAATGTCAATTTTATATTTGACTCTGTGCTTGTGCATTGTGGGATTTACATTTTTCCAAGTGGCTCCAGTGTTTTCACTATGCTCACCAAAATTTGTTCAGGTCCATTTAATGATTCGTTCAGTGGCCATGTCTAGTGACGCCAGAACGGTGTCTTGTGTGAAATAAGTTAGTCAATGAATCAACAATCTATTTTAATACTTTAAAATGTGTATGTCTACAGACCTGCAAAGAGACTTTAGTTGACGTTTTAAGTATAATAATAACAAAGCAAATCTCTCTAACATATCTCTAACATAACTGTTATCAAAAGACAACAATAATAGTCTTATATTATTATGAGTTTCAATAACATCTGTATGTTTTCATGTATATAAAAGCATGGCTACATTATTTTTGACTTCAGTAAAATGCATAAATGTTCTAAGAACACAGCAGATCTATCTGTTTTCCTACAGTATGTAGAATGCACACCAACATAGAGGTAAAAACTGGAGATGATATTAAAAATAACTTTACATATTTAACACAGATCTAGTAACCTGCATAAATTGGCAAAAAGAACCAATCAAACTTTTTCCTCACAAACAGAATGTAAAAATCATAACTTAATGAAGACTGATATAAACTCCACTTATAATGTGTGCGTAAAAGAAGGATTGTCCTTTGTTTTTTTCTGCAGTGCATTTCATGTAATGCTGCCAATCAAGAATGATATGCCGATAAATAACATTTGTTTGTGTGTTCCTCATCTCTAGATTATTCATTTAGATCAACATCAATGCCGATAAAAATCATGGATAAATAAGCATTGTTGACAGCAACTTAAATGAACAAAGCCGCTTTGACTCTGACTGACGGCCTATTATTAAAGGGTTATTTTAGCTCATGAAACTCACCTGTGATTGGCTGGATGGTTGTTCAATCAGCCAAAAGTATCAAAAGGATGCATGAGGTGTATCCTTCGTGGGCACTCACAACCCACAATTCTTTGCTTCAACGGAAATTAACATCATTTGTGCCAATTTACCCAAAAATATGATGCTCAAATGCAAGGAATGTTAATTCCCAAGTTGAAGTACCTCAGTAGACGGGTGCAGAGTCTATAATATGTATAATTATAGTAATATATAATTAAAATAAAGTACTAGACTAAAAGTACACCAATAAAAACATTTCTTTTCTATTTACATCATTATAACTCTCCTAATTTTTAACTCATACATTCCCTTCTAAAGGGACTTTGTTCCCTTCTCACTCAAAGCGTTCCCGCTTGTTAAAGAGTGGCGTGCTGTCATAGCAACCATATTACATTACTGTGGCAGGGCGGAGGGCGGGGCTGGGTCGTGATCATACACACCCGGTCCCTTATCAGGCTAATCAAGCCTTCGAGAGGGATAAAGGCCAACTGCGGAGGACTGTGCGGGAGAGAGAGATCGTTTACGGACATGTCCGTCGTGTGTGTTTGTGTCTGTTTAAGGGACTGGGTGTGTATGATCACGACCCAGCCCGCCCTCCCAATTACATTTCCACTTGTCCTACGAAGACCATTTTGTTTAAACGGGCTTATTTAAAGGAGGATGCTCGGTGTACTGCAGCCATCAAAGGAAGTATCCTAGCTAGCACACAGCTTTCGAAATGAGACACAGCTAATATCTCAGGAGAAAAAACTGAGGAGGCGTAAGCAAAGGTCTTAATTTGCTCTTTATTTGATCTCATTAGTGTTCCATAGGAGAACTAAGATCTCATTTGGGATTTTTCTTTGTGCATGTTCAAAAATTTAGAACAGAAAACATTTCTAATTGATAGTAGCAAATATGTCCACGTAAGTGAGCAAAACATGAAAATACTAAATCTAAATAATAAAATAAAATAGTAAAGAGTTAAAATATTGAACAAATTGTCTCTTTGTTGGGTCTTCATTGTGATGCTGTGAATAAACAAGAAAAGAAAAAAAAAGAAAAAAGAGAGAAAAACGTGAAAATCAAAATTGTGAAATTCTAAAAATGTTGTTACAGAGGAATAATACTTGTACTATAAACTCCAGAAAGAGCTTGAAATTGTAAAAGATATTTGTGAAGCTGTTGGATTCTTTTGACTGGTTTGATGAATGTTGATGGTTGCAGGCACACATCAATAGTCTGATGTGGCCAATGATGAGACCATTAGGGTGATGTGAGCCGAATGTCTGGTCCGCCACTAAAGCTGGTCACCATTGTGAGGGGCTACTGGAGCATGACACCCCACAGCTGGTGCTGTTGATAGCAGATGCACTGCTTTAAAAGACCCTTATTCACACCACTACTATCACATCAATCCACATTATATCACTTTCACATTTCCGACTACAGTAAGATTTCTGTCTCACTTAAATTCTCCCTACATGTCAATGATTTTATTGCCCCAGAAACCAGTGTTAATTGTAACATTTTCTTGATTAAGTCAGGTAAAGTGAAAGGCTCATAAGTACTAATGCATAATAATTCATAAGAGATGGTGATGATGACAAAAATGTGCAACTTTTATTCCCATAGAGGCCACCCATAAACAAACAGGGGGCAGGTGAAGCAGATAAAGTAAAACAGTGCCAATAACAAGGCAAACAAGGACAAAAGGTAAACATGACATGGAGCATAGGTGCTAGGATCCCAACCCCGAGCAAAAACCAGACCCAGACCGAAATGATAGAATCTTGATGCCATGCTCCAAAGACAAGATGACACAGAATATGAGTGTTTGGATACTGATACCAAAAACCTATAAACAAGACTGTCCACTACCTAACCAAATTAACATTTAATTTGGTTAGGTAGTGAACATGAGCTGTTTAATTGTACTGGACTGATGTGGTCTGTTTGATGTCATCATGCATTGCTTTGATTCTATATTTATAGTCTTTGATGAATGAATTGAATCTACATTTGAAGTGAACTTTAATTTTCACAGGAAATTGTTTTTTAATGACTAGATCCAACCTTTTATACCCTTGAATAAATTCTACTTGAATAAATGAACAGCATATGGGAAAGAACAATGAATGAACATGCTTTGCTTTTATAATTGCAACTAAAGCTCCTAAAATAACAGCCTAGAACTAAATCAATGTACAAAGTGAAGTAAAGCAAGTACTCTCTATCTTGATTTGACTTATACTTTTGAGAGTGTCCCTGCTTTTTAGCCACAAATGTTTAAATATTAGAAACTTAGTTGAATAACTAACAAGCGCCATACCCCATTAGACATTTTTGCATCAATTTAAATGTGTTTACCTTTCCCTCGAGTGCTACTGATAGTGTGTTTTTTTAGTAATATCTGAGACATTGTTTCAGGTCCTAAAGGAGCCAGGAAGTAATTGCATCACATAAACAATTGTGAGAATGATTTGGAGGTTGTATTTTCGCTCTAAATTGAAATTTTTAGGTTTACGTTTGGAGTTTGGTTTAGGGCATATGCTGCATTACATAATTTACATCTAAAACAGCTCATGTTTGGCACCATTCTGTGGATATTTCACCTGGAAGCTGGTCTAAAACACTTGCAGCTTTAGCCACTGGGGCAGTGGTTTGAATTTCGGTTAGCACAGACAGATTTCAGCAGCAGAACATTCAGCCTCCTGTCACAGAATTCACAGTGTGATCAGTTTTCTTTATTTACATATATCTATGTCTGCCAGCAGTATGAGTTGAATGTTAAATCACACCATCTAGTGTCTGTATTCTAACACTACCAGTAAGCTCACTGATTTCAAAGAGAACATTTGCCCGGTAATGTTCCCCACTCCTTGGCGCCACAAAATTATCATCAAATCAACGTGCAACACTTCGAAATTGCTTCTCTTCTTTGCAAATGATATCAAAGAAAATAGTGAGAAGGAAAATTTGTAGAAAGGTAGAAAAAAATCAGTGAGCCTACCAGCTGTATTCAGGAAATAATTACAATGTCTAGAGAATTGTCGGGACAACACAGCTTCAAAACGGGACGTCTGGTCACCCTACTTAAACGCTATGAGAAAACAATCCCTCATACCTCATTTAATACCTTTTTAAGACCCTGATCTAGAGTTTGCTCAGAATAGTGCCAAAAAAATAAAAATCCAGTGAGCGTCAGTTCTGCTGATGGAAACACCTTGTTGATGAGAGAGGTCAACGGAGAATGGCCAGACTGCTCTGTGCTGGCCGAAAGTATACGGTAACTCAGATAACCACCCTAAAATTGTAGTGAGCAGAATAGCATCTCAGAATGCACATCATGTCAAACCTCGAGGCGGATGGTCTACAACAGCACATGTCCACGTCAGGCACTTTGGCGGCATAAAGAAGCAATGAAGGACAGCTGTGGGAAGCTTATAAAGCATTTGCTGGATAATGATAGGATGAGATGCTACATTTCACGAAGAACATGATGCTTACTACAAGTCTTCCTGATAGAACTATCGCTAAGGCTTACATTTTTACTAGAAAGACTTAATATAAATATAAATATAAACACAAAGTTAGAGAATATTTTCCTGTGGCGCAAGCCACATCCTAGCACTCAGATTGTCTCTCCAACAGTCTGATCCTGCCAGCAGACAATGGCGGCAGAGGAGAGAAGCTTCATCCATGCCCACGACCACAGAAGTCATTCCCGAATCTCAGTCCTGGTCCCTGATCACAGAGGTTGCTCCTGAGACTCTGTCCATACCCACGACCATAGTGGTCATTCCCGAGACTCTGTTCATACCCACGACTAAGGAGGTCGTTTCCAAGTCTCTGCCCATGTTCACGATCATGGAGGTCGTTTCCAAGTCTATGCCCATGTTCACGACCACAGAGGTCATTTCCAGGCCATGTCACAGCCACGCCAGAGTCCGCTCCAGGCCATGGCACAGCCACGCCAGAGATAGCTTCATGCCATGTCACAGCAATGCCTCGGCCTGTTCCATGCCTTGTCACACCTCAGCCTGCTCCATGCCATGTCACAGCAGCACCTCAGGCTGCTTCATGCCATGTCACAGCAACGCCTCAGGCTGCTTCATGCCATGTCACAGGGGACATGCTCCACAGGGGACCTCCATCCCTACGGTTCCACCTTGGTCCTCAGCTACAATGGCTCCGCTCCTCGAGCCTCTCATGGCTCCACCCAACCACGGGCTCCGCCTTGATCCCATACTCTACGCCCTGTCACGCCAGACCATGTCCCATGCCTCAAGATCCCCCCCCCCCAGTGGCCTACAGAACTTTGGGATTATGTCATGTTTAGCCACATTTATGTTTAGCCATGTTTTAGTTATGTTCATGTTTATGTCTAGTTTAGTTCTCATTTATAGTTAAGGTTTTGGTTTCATGTTTATTTAATAAAACTGCACTTGGGATCTTCAATCCTTCGTCATCGTCTTTGTCCTTGCCATCATCGTTATAGCTAGCAGTTAGTAGCGCATATATATCGTTTGCCTGTTTTGATAATCTTGGCATTATCTGCACCTATCCTGCTCATTAAATTTACTTTCAATATCCACATGCCCCACTGAATGATTAAAAAAAATATTCTATATAATCCAACATAAATTTTCTTGATAAAAAATATGATGGTGTCTGGTAACATGTGCATGTAAAATGGCTAGAAATAGCATTTTAGCTTAGCGTAAAGCTGACAATTTACACAAGGTTTATTTCTATTTCTTCTGCTCCAAACTTACTTCAAACTTACTTCTCTGTCTGCTCGTATGAATGTGGGTTTGAATTCTTGAATTTGGATTGCATCATTTATATGTATAAATGTTTTTCTTCTGAATGGATTAAATATTAAATTAAACAAATGACAATAAATTGCAAAGTAATCTGTTAAGTAATCAAAATAGTTTTTGAATGTAATTGTACTCTAATTACCAATTATTTAAATTGTAACTGTAGTGGAATACATATAAATACTTATATTTTTTATATTAAATGCGTAATCCCGTAACATGTATTCTGTTACTACCCAACCCTGTATATAAATGAGCAAACATACTACCCTTGTAAAATGTGCATGTAATTGTGCCATGCCCTGCAGAAGGGTGGACTTGCTTTTGTGAAATTCCCCATAATTACAATTACCAGAAGTGTGAGTTAGCTAAAAACAACACTACCTTAAAAACAATAACTTTAAAAAAGGAAGTGAACAATGTGAATTTGCTAAGTGATGACACGTGCAAAAAAGGGACAATGCCTAGAGATTCAATGGTGCAAACCAAAAACCCTTGCAAACAGACTTACCATGTGAATGAGTGGCATTGCTTTGCAATGTGTATAAATCAACGTGCATAAATGCTGAATGTTCATCGCCTGATGCAGGAGTACTTGTGCATGCAGACACTGTTGTAAACAGATAAGCAATATGAACATGGATTTGGCTCACCCACGGAGCATGGCGGCAAAGGACTGGCATTACACATTCTTTTATCACATCTTTGTCCGCCTGATCAACAAGTAATTATTACAGCTACTAATTAATTTCTAAATAAAGCTTATTTTTTGCTGTATGTGATTAATTATAGAACATATGTGCTCAGCAGAATATTTAGTGCGAGCCCCCTACCCTTAATAATGCGTGTTGTCATTGCTTTGTGTAAATTAGATTATTGCGACGAGTGTATAAACATACATAAGCACTACTGCTCTGCGTATGAGTGCAAGGTAATTTAGAATCGGGTTGAGAAAGTAGTCAGATGCAAACGTTTAAATGGCTAATATTTTTCTTTAAATTATTATTTTTTTTATCATGAAGGCTTTTCAATCTGACTGAGCTATCAATCAGATTATAAATAGATTATTTGGTTGCATGTAAACGTAGCTAATTAGACTCATATCATTGAATATTTGCTCTTTGGTTTCACAGATTGTAAAGGAGTTCAATGGAAAGGAGGAGGCAAGAACCAGCTTCACAAAATAAATTATAGTTTAATGATAAAATGAACAAAAACACACAAACATAAACACAGAGCAGCTGCATGTCAGTCTCTCTATCTCTCTCTCGAACCATCGTCACCGGCCGCCTTTATCCCTCGCGCTCCCCAATCAGGCTGATTGGGGACCGGGCGTGCGTTGTTCCAGCCCGGTCCACCCTCCTCCACTCTACACTCCTCCCGGCATTGCCTCAGGCCAGGGAGCCCCCGGCAGTCGGAGTCAGACCGACCTCTAGCAGACAGAACACCCCTCCGTGTTCTCGGTGACCCGTGGTAACTCTCCTCCACCCCTGGCAGCGGCCCTACCTCTCCAGGCGGTCGTGAAGTCGCTTCCCTCCTCCCCTCGTGGATGTCGGTCCTCTCGACCCCTTCCGCTTTTCTGGGGGATGGCAGGGCATTCCTCTGCCCCAGGCAGCGGCTCCATCGCTCCAAGCAGTCGGGGAGTCCAGTCCCCACTCGCCTCACATCCGGGCGGTCAGGATACTCCTTAACCCGGTGGATGGCAGCGGCGCTCCCGTGGGTGGATGGCAGTGTTGAGGACTCAGCGGCGGGCAACCCTCCTCCTTCCCGGGTTTCGGCACCAATGTAACACAGTTCAATGGAGGAGGAGGCGAGAACCGGCTGGACAATATACATAATAGTTTAATAATAAACGTAAATTGTAAGAGGCTTAATTAGCCTGATAAGGGACCGGGTGTGTAAAATCATGAACCGGCCCTGCCCTCCACCATGTCACACAGATTTTTTCAATTTTTCCATGTCATATTGTAATGTTTATAGAAATGAGTAGAGATGCTGGCACACTGCTAAATGTTCCTTTTAAATGATAATCAGTGTGTTTGACCCAATTTGGGTCGAAACGTTGTCAATAAACTGGACCGTTTATCAGTGTGCCAGAGTCTTTACTCATTTCTATGAACTTCAACTTGTGGTTGTGCTCCTGCATTCTTATATATGTGCATATGCTACCTCTAAATATTGTAATGTTTAATCTCACTGTTCCTTGAATAGAAAGCAATGCAATACTGTCGGTATAATGGAATACTGGAATAATGTCACTATATGAACCGGCACAAGAGTGAAACAACATTGTTAAACATTGTATTGATTGAAAAAATGCCCTAATTGAGTTTTGAATGTTGTTCAGTGTTCAGTGTTTTTTTGTTTTAAAACAATTTGTTATATTTTTTTTGTAATAAACAACAACAAAAAAACAAAAAAAGCCTTGTTAAATAAAACATTTACATTTTACATTTACATTGTAAAAAATTTAATCGATTGACAGCTCTAATAAAAATACAAAAACATTTTTTATGTTTTAGATGCTTTCAAATGTCCATATTGTACGTTTTACAAATATTAACATACAAATAGCTACATATGTTAATGAGATCAGGCTGGAAGTACAGTCACACTACTGAAAAATGTAGTAGCGTTGATACTTTTAGCTAGTTACTCCTCATCACTGTTTTTACTCATTTTACACCATTTGGTCTGAGTGTCATATTTTTAGTATCATGCTAATTATTTCACAATGTAACCCAAATTCAATACAAAACTCCAATCAATTCTATAAGGTGTTGTGTAAACGACCTTTATGCAGCCATGCAAATGCAATACATACAGCCTATACCGTTATTGAGACTTCCTTAAAAATAACACAATTGTGTCTTGATGATACACCCCCCCTCCTGCCATCCCATAATATACACAATCTGGCATCCCATCATGCATCCCACCTTGCGAAGTTGACACCTGGGGCATAAACCGGAGCTTATGACCCAGAAAATAGAGGTTGTGTCCTCTATACAAATTGTATAAGCCAATGAGCATGAGCAGACGTCTGACTGGTGGAAATATAGATCCCTCCCAAACCAGAAACAACCACTGAGTACACTTGCAGTCTGTGCATTTAATGAATAGATTCCATCAAACTAGAGAATGAACACATGGACATACATTTGGTTGAAACTTACATGAATGTGTCTGGTTCAAATTTTACCCTGAAAATCTATAAAAAGATTTGAGAAATTAGATTTTGCATAAAGAAAATGAAGCCTGTTTTTAAAACCTAAATGTATTTATTTTTGCAAGGTTCAACGTTTTTAATGACTGTTTTGCAAATTTTTTTGTAATGAAATAAGTGTCACATTAAAAACTAGCTTCTTTATTTCTTTCTGTTGGTTCTGATGAAATGTGACCTAGAAATGTTCTTGAAATATTCCATGAGATTCACCGCTATGTCTGTAGTGTGTTGTCAAAATAATGGTAACACTTTACATTAATGTTGCCATTGTTAAGTGATTGCAAAGGTTCATTAATGACTAAGTCATTTGCAAATGCATTATCATTAATATTTGGTTATAATCCTGCAGATCACTGATTGGTCAGAGTGAATCGTCACTACCAGCATCACTGGATTTTCAACACGCGACATCAACCCGCTAGTTTTAAAGTTAGCAAAAGCGATAACAGTATAATTTGTTCACATGACTTTTGAATGGCTGAGCGCAAAACTACACCGTGGTCAATAAACGAGGTGTAGACGGTCCACTCGTTAGCGATGAGCAAAACGAAAAAGCCTCTCAGGAAGTGTCTCAGCTGTTGGCCGCACACGACTACCACCGGACCGACCAACAGTGTATGGAAAAGTAAAAAAAATTAAAAGAGACTAAAGAACCATCAAGGAAAAGTGGAAGTGGTTCGACCAAATGGACGCTATCTAAACCAGCGAACAATGGGAGGGAGAGTGCCTTGACTGGTGTTGATCCACGATGGAGGATGGTATATTTTGTTATGTTAACTCTATACTCTGCTTGAAAGCTTCACTTTATTTAGTTGACCAGCTACTGGAAAGCTTATAAAACAACCAGGACAATTTAACTGTTACACTTGTGTAAAATCACCATGCAACAACTGTTTTATGCAGCACATTAGAGCTAGTAGCTAACAGCTAGCAGTCATGTTATTGTTTTGGTCAGTCTGTGTCATGTATAAGATGATGTCACGGCAGTAGAGGTGGCGCAACTATGACGATCAGCCTATAATCTCATCCACGTTGAGGTGGCACTAAACTGCAGTGGAAATGCAAGCTCAGAAAAGTTAAGCAAGTTGAGGCGAGTCGAACCGTAATGTCCAATGGAAAAGTGCCATTATTCACCATGAGTGACCTATGAACGTGTACCTTAATGTAAATGCCAACATTAGAAAGCTGTGTACATAAAGTTCAGGATGGTTTAATGATCATCAGACTTTATTATATGATATATGCAGTGAATGAGCATTTTTTTCATAACTTGAGGTTACTAGAACTAGGTAAGTTGTAGCACCATTTTTACATCAATCAGACATTACAAGTGAGTCATGACGGATGAATATAAACAGAAAACTATCTCATACAAAAATCTATTTTTTCAGCATTATGACATTAATCATGAATTGGGGCATTTTATGGTTTTGATTAATCTAAGTATGAATAAGTGTATTAATTAAGAATTCATATCATGTAAGTTAAAATGTAAGTATTGGATGAACATTGCCCTTTTGGCATGTTGCTATAAATGCATATAAAAGATTTTTAATACATTTATAAATGATGTTTTAGGCATTATTGAACTTCTTTATAAACCCCTAACAGAGGCAACATTAATGTAAAGTGTTACCATTCATTTGACAATAAACTACAGACAAAGGGGTGAATCTCATGAAAGCTGTCAAGAACATGTCCAGGTCATATTTCACCTGTAATACAAATGAATGCAAAGTGTTACCAAAATAACATTTAAATCACTTCTTAAATATGCAAACCGAGTCAAGAAATAATTCCAAGAGAATCTGTCATGATATGAAATAAAAAAGGGATTATCCAAGAGCGTGAAACTGCATTTCCTCCATTATGTCTCTGCTACGTGCTCTACTATTTTCAGAGCACAGTTTTCAGTTTCTGTCATGATTTTCAGTTTCTGTCATGATTTCTGGCTTTGTGAGAGCAGCCATTTTCTCTCTCTCTCTCTCTCTCTCTCTCTCTCTCTCTCTCTCTCTCTCTCTCTCTCTCTCTCTCTCTCTCTGTCTCTCTCTCTGAAATGGGGGTGCAATGTTAATCATCAGTCACAGAGAGAAAATCTCGGCTCTGCTAACCAGCACTCTTCTCAGCTGATTGTGCGAGGCAGGAGACACAGGCGGCCAGCAGAGCCGTCTCGACCAGAATACATTACGTCCTGCTTTTTAAGTCAGTACAGACTATTAACCAGCAGCCCTTTGGTAGTTCTTATCAGTGCCTACCAGATGGAGAACATGTGATTGATGTCAGTACCTGCAGACGTGTTGATAAAACAACACAGAAATCTAAAAATGATTTGGTTAGTAATGAAATCTCATGAATATGTAGTTTGTTTAATATGGCCCTGAATTCTAACACAATAGTTGCATTTCTATGTTGCTCCAGTATGTTTTTGTAGTGTTTTTTCTTTGTTTTTTGTTTGTGTTTACTAGTATGTCTTCACCGAGCACGTCTATATGCAATCTTGTGAAAGCACACTATGTGATTGCAGGAGTAAGCCACAGAATTTCACAGTTTGACTTCAGTCCAAGCACAGCATGCATCTAATCGACTCATATCCTACAAATACACCTCCACCCCAAACCCCAAAAGCACAAAAAGGCATTCAATGGGACTGTTTTTACAGTGGAATGCATGTCTGCGTCTGCCCCCTTGTGTCTGAAAAGAGACGTGGTGTGTGAACGTTACAAAACCTGTCAAGAACATAATATTTCATAAGAAATTGGTTATTCATATTTTACAAATCAGATTCTATCAGTTTGATATTGGCCTATACATTTATATTATTAGGATTTATATATATATATATATATATATATATATATATATATATATATATATATATATATATATATATATACTGTATATACTGTATATGTTATATGATATAGCCTAACACTTTACAGTATATAGACAAATTTTAGGACTTTCAGGATTTTTTGGGATTGTCACACTGTCTTATAATAGCAGTGATCTGCTTTTGACACAAGTGTCCGATGTAGACAGCGTGTAAGGCATTGCTTTCATGACAATAAAGGAACATTAATGTTACAATGTGCCCCATAGTTGTAATAACTGAGGGGAACATTGTAACATGACCATATTACAGCTTAAAATTCCCCTCTAACAACTGTATTTGATATATTTAAAATAAATGGAAGATACATTTAAATATTATGTCAATAAAATCAATTTCTTACATTTCTCATGTACTGTATAATATAGCAATATTTTAGACACTTCAGAATGAAGTAACAAAGCCAAAGAATTGGCCAAAATAAGGCATGGATTGATGGTATAACATGTGCACACACCACTTTTAAAGGGAATTATGAAAATGACATATCTGATTGCTTGGAATTTCATATACTGTACGCTGATGAGCCAAAACATTATGACCACTCACCGGTGAAGTGAAAAACATTGATCATCTCCTAACAAGGCCACATGTCAAGATAAAAGTAAACAGCTGGTTGACTTTGACAAGGGCCAAATTGTTGTGGCCAGATGACTGGTTCAGAGCATCTCTGAAACAGCAAGGCTTGTGGGGTGCTCCCGGTCAACAGTGGTGAGTCCCTACCAGCAGTGGTCTGAGGAGGGGTACACCACAAACCAGTAACAGGGTGTTGGGTGCCCAAGGCTCATTAATCTGGAAAGACAACGAAAGCTATTCCATCTGGTCCGAATCGACAGAAGGTCTACTGTGGCACAAGTCACAGAACATTTTAATGATGGTTACAGGAGAATTGTGTCTCAACACAGCGCATCACACCCTACAGTGCAAACACCCTACAATAGCACCGCGCACAACTGCAAAGCCCTGCAAAGGGTGGTGCGAACTGCCAGGAACATCATCGGAGGTGAGCTTCCCTCCCTCCAGGACATATACACTAGGCGGTGTGTGAAAAAAGCTCGGAGGATCATCAGAGACTCCAGCCACCCGAGTCATGGTCTGTTCTCACTGCTACCATCAGGCAGGCGGTATCGCAGCATCAGGACCTGCACCAGCCGACTACATGACAGCTTCTTCCCCCAAGCAATCAGACTGTTGAACACTTGATCTATCAGGATCAATAATTAGCACTGCACTTTATTAATCTATAATCTCACACTGGACTGTCAACATATTCTCCTCAATATACTACTTCATACATTATATATATATATATATATATATATATATATATATATATATATATATATATATATATATATATATACATATACTCCTTACTTATTGTATTGTATATTGTGTATATTGTTTACTGTACATTGTATATAATTATCGTGTTGTGTAAGTATGTGTACATTTGATATGTAAATTGTTTTGTGCAAGTATGTTGTTTACTGTAATTGGTATATGTCTCGTCACTGTCATGACTGCTATGTTGCTCTGAACTGCACTCAAGAATTTCACCTACTGTTGCACTTGTGTACATGGTAGTGTGACAATAAAGTGATTTGATTTGATTTGATTTTGATACTGTGTATGGGGCTGTGTAGACGCAGACCATTCAGAGTGCCCATGATGACCTCTGTCCACCGCCAAGCATCAGAACTAGGCCTTGGAGCGATGGAAGAAGGTTACCTGGTCCGATGAGTCACATTTTCTTTTACATCACGTGGACGGCTGTATATGTGAGCGTCGTTTACCTGGGGAAGTCATAGCACCAGGATGCACTTTGGGAAACGACAAGCTTTTGGAAGGAGTGTGATGTGAGTACACCCCTCACATTTTTGTAAATATTTGATTATATCTTTTCATGTGACAACACTGAAGAAATGACACTTTGCTACAATGTAAAGTAGTGAGTGTTCAGCTTGTATAACAGTGTAAATTTGCTGTCCCCTCAAAATAACTCAACACACAGCCATTAATGTCTAAACCGCTGGCAACAAAAGTGAGTACACCCCTAAGTGAAAATGTCCAAATTGGGCCCAAAGTGTCAATATTTTGTGTGGCCACCATTATTTTCCAGCACTGCTTTAATCCTCTTGGGCATGGAGTTCACCAGAGCTTCACAGGTTGCCACTGGAGTCCTCTTCCACAACTCCATGACAACATCATGGAGCTGGTGGATGTTAGAGCCCTTGTGCTCCTCCACCTTCCTTTTGAGGATGCCTCACAGATGGTCAATAGGGTTTAGGTGTGGAGACATGCATGGCCAGTCCATCAACTTCACCCTCAGCTTCTTTAGCAAGGCAGTGGTCGTCTTGAAGGTGTGTTTAGGGTCATTATCATGCTGGAATACTGCCCTACGGTCCAGTCTCCGAAGGGAGCGGATCATGCTCTGCTTTGGTATGTCACAGTACATGTTGGCATTCATGGTTCCCTCGATTAACTGTATTTCCCCATTGCTGGCAGTACTCATGCAGCCCCAGACCATGACACTCCCACCACCATGCTTGACTGTAGATTGCATTAATCCATGTCCTTAGTCTGCTTGTCTTCAGCAATGTGTTTGCAGGCTTTCTTGTGCATCATCTTTAGAAGAGGCTTCCTTCTGGGACGACAGCCATGCAGACCAATTTGATGCAGTGTGCAGCGTATGGTCTGAGCACTGACAGGCTGACCCCCCACCCCTTCAACCTCTGCAGCAATGCTGGCAGCACTCATACATCGATTTCCAAAAGACAACCTCTGGATATGACACTGAGCATGTGCACTCAACTTCTTTGGTCGACCATGGCGATTCCTGTTCTGAGTGGAACCTGTCCTATTAAACCGCTGTATGGTCTTGGCCACCATGCTGCAGCTCAGTGTCAGGGTCTTGGCAATCTTCCTATAGCCTAGGACATCTTTATGTAGAGCAACAATTCTTTTTTTCAGATCCTCAGAGAGTTCTTTGCATGAGGTGCCATGTTGAACTTCCAGTGACCAGTATGAGGGAGTGTGAGAACAATGACACCAAATTTAACACACCTGCTCCCCATTCACACCTGAGACCTTGTAACACTAACGAGTCACATGACACCGGGGAGGGAAAATGGCTAATTGGGCCCAATTTGGACATTTTCACACAGGGGTGTACTCACTTTTGTTGCCAGCGGTTTATACATTAATGGCTGTGTGTTGAGTTATTTTGAGGGGACAACAAATTTACACTGTTATACAAGATCTACACTCACTACTTTACATTGTAGTAAAGTGTCATTTCTTCAGTGTTGTCATATGAAAAGATGTAATCAAATATTTACAAAAATGTGAGGTGTGTACTCACTTTTGTGAGATACTGTATATGCACATTACAGAGTGGCAAAATGCAGTTGTTACCTTAAGGATCAATTTCTACTTGATCTAACCCTTAAAAATATGTTGGTGTAATCTCATGTAGTCAGGCTGATTTAGTCATATTAAAACATATTTTTGGCCAGTTAACAAACCAGCTAATTTACCACATGAAGCAAATTTTTAAGTTGCACACCAGCAACACACCAGCTGCACAAATATAATTTGAATTAATGCTAAATAATTATTTGTCCAAAAGCTTTATAAAATCAATTCTACAAATATTTATTTAGATTTTCAGTGTAATTAACAAGTAACAAAGCATTCTTTATTAAATGCTCAATCACTGAACATCTCATGACATTAGGGCAGTATCCATCACCGCACGCTGTTTAGTGCTGCCATGATGTAGTGTCTCTGACATTTGGGCCCCTTTTATACACACACTGTATCATTCTTCATATTTGCTTGCAGAGAAATGACCAGGATGTAGCTCAGTGTGCCCATTGGTGTTTATGTGCTCCTCTGGCACCCACATCCTGCTCTGACCTATTTAGAGTGGTGTGTTGGTTATTTTAAGACACCAGTCACACACCCTGCAGCAGAAATACACAGCATACAGTGTTTTATAGGGTGTCAGTCCAGATCCATAAGGGCATATCAAATACAAGGTTAGCTCTTTTAGCCAAGTACAAAATGATTCTCTGTTATTTGTGGATAAAGTCAATAGGAGAGATAAAAAACACTATATGATGCCACTACAACACAAACTGTTTTGGTCATTTAATTTACATATAAGAATAAGAAAACAACTGGGCGGCTGGATTTGATTTCCAGGCTTACTTGAATACTTCTGCAGCTCAGATCTTTAATGCTAAAGTGTGTAATTTGTTTTATGTAAAAATACTTTCTCGTATGCCAGCTAAATGTAACGAGAAAGCGATACTTTTATTAAAAAAAAATCAACACTGACCAATAGGACAAATGCACCATATTGAACAAACGTCCCCATATCAATCAGACAGATCCCATTCTGTAAAAGATAGGGGTCATGACTAGTCATGGTGGTCATATAATCGTGCAGGTGTTCTCTATTCATTGACTGGTTTGGATCTTACATAAGCGCAATTTCATGAGGAAGGATGCAGTGTTGGAAACTGCTGTCACAGTTTGGCAGAGATCTTTGCCACAGCACCTGCCACACAATCAGCTTGTTTGAAACGGCCCTGTGCAAGCATCACTTGTGAGAGCTCACAGCCACAGCTGCTGCAACTGGCCGCTGATTCCAGTCACGTCCATTCTGATGCTTCAGGCTCCATTAGGCTCAAAGCATGGTGCCCCCTTCAATGAGACCCTCTGGTGCCCTCAGCCGTCAATGAGAGGAACACAGCTGTCTCCTCTGAAAGACAGCAGGTGGACACACTCTCACATACTCAGCCTATTTATTCATCAGAACTCGCCCTATCAAGAATGACTGTGATGGGAGGACTTATTGGTAATCACCAATGGCTGCTTTGTTGGTGAGACTGCAGAGAGAGGGGGGTCTATAAATAGACAGCAATGAATAAATAAATAAATATTATGTAAGTATGTCATAATGGATAACAATGTTTGGAACTATGTTGGTAAAACATAAAAACATAATAAAAATATGCAGCATTGATTGATTGAATTAATTAATGATTGAATGATTGAATGAGTAAATAAATAAATAAATATGTCATAATTGATTACAGCGTTTGGCAATAAATGTTGGTTTGCATTTTTGATAAACTTGGGACAGGCCAAAATCACCATTTTAAAGAGGAGGGTTGGGATAAAGACATTTGATGTGTTTAAAGCTACTTTGCTAGGTTCATTTTATGTTAAATAATATCAATCTAATGGTTCACACAACAAAACACATGGGATTTGTACCTCTAATGCATTAAAATAATTCATGGGACACTAAAGTGTACCATATTCATGCATGGAGAGATACTGTAGACAGGAAGAGGTGAATAACTGTGTGAATGACAAAGATGAAGTTCGACTGAAAGATAAAGAGCCACAGTGGAGGCCAATAATGGCTTCACACTGCTAATTTGTCACTCTACTTGAACAGCAAACAGCAGGAAGACAGTAAAAACACGCTGCACTGTCACTTCCCGCTGCCCAAAGACATGCTCGCAAGAACCTTAATTTGCTGCTCATTCAGATGAAGACATCAGCTATATATAGACCCCTTAAGTAGCAACATCCACCAGAGAAAAAATCTTTGCAAATTAAACGGATACTTGTATTTATATAGGGTGCAGCTCAATCAGATCCCTAGTCAGTGCACTGGCCAGGTAGTCAGTCGTTTCTAGGGCTTTTCCATTTTCCCAAACAAATAGTTTCAGTGCAGTAAAAATATTCTCATTAGAAGAGGAGGAGGAGTTGGGGGAGGTGGTGGTGGAGGAGGAGAAGCTGGAAGAGATATTGGAGGTGTAGGAGAAGGAGGTTGTGGTGGCGGAAGAGGATGTGGTGGTGGAGGAGGTGGTGGTGATGTAGGAGGAGGAGGTGATGGAAGATGAGGTTGAGGATGAGGTGGTGGTGAAGGATGAGGGGGTGGTGTAGGAGGAGGAGGTGATGGAAGATGAGGTTGAGGATGAGGTGGTGGTGAAGGATGAGGGGGTGGTGTAGGAGGAGGTGGTGGTGTAGGAGGAGGTTGAGGAGGAGGTGGTGATGTAGGAGGAGATGGTGGTCGTGTAGGAGGAGGAGGAGGTGGAAGATAAGGTTGAGGAGGTGGTGGTATTGGAGTTTTAGGAGGAGAAGGTTGTGGTGGAGGAGGTGGTGGTAGAGAAGGAGAAGGTGGTGGTGAAGGATGAGGGGGTGGTGTAGGAGGAGGTGGTGGGGATGGAGGAGGTTGAGGAGGAGGTGGTGGTGTAGGAGGAGGTGGAAGATAAGGTTGAGGAGGTGGTGGTATTGGAGGTTTAGGAGGAGAAGGTTGTGGTGGAGGAGGAGGAGGATGTGGTGGTGGAGGAGAAGGTGGAGGAGGAGGAGGATGATGTAGTGGTTGAGGAGGAGGAGGTGTTGGTGGTGGTGTTGTAGGAGGAGGAGGTGGTACTGGTGGTGGATGTGAAGGAGGAGGATTTGGAGGTGAAGAAGGTAGAGGAGGTGGTAGTGGTGGAGGAGAGAGTGGAGAAAGAGGATGAGGTGGTGGGGAGGATGAGGTTGAGGAGGAGGTGGTGGTGGAGGATGAGGTTGAGGATGAGGAGGAGGTGGTGGTGGTGGAGGAGGATGTGATTTAAGAGGAGGTGGTGGTGGTCTAATGTGTAGAACTTCACAAGAAGTAACGAAAGACTGCAGATTGAAGACATTTCCATATATGAAGCTAATTATACAAATGCCCTTTAAATAATATAAATTCAGCAAAAAGACCGAAACATGTTCAAGACCGCTTGAACATACAAAGCACCCATTGATACTTAAGTATGTGTCAAGTTAAACTGCAAAAAAAAAAAAAACTGCTCACAAATCAAATCTAAACAAACAGCTACCATCAAATGGGTTAGCTCATTTAAATATTCTTGACAGCTGCTCTTCAGCTGACTTACTTTCAAGGATGCAACTCATAATCATAATTCTAAGTAATCGAGTGTCTATTAAAAAAACCTTCCTTTTTAAACTTGAGAGAAATATGCACAGTAAAACATACACTGCAATATCTTCTGGGTCATTATACGAAAACGTGCCATTTCCCACTTTTAATGTTTGATTTTCAAAGTACTGTTTTGAAAATCTTTAAGCCCCTTTTTGGATGAAGTACATCCTTGCCTCTCAAGAAAATGTGCCGTGCCATCTCAGGCTATCTTATTTTTTTAACTTTTTTCATATAACCAACGTAAATGTGTGTGTTTGGTCAACCCTGTTACCGACATATTATTTAATTTTTGAAAAGGTTTTAAATACATGTATAGTTCAAATATGATATACTGTGAAAAATAACACAAATAACCCCCCTTGTTACATGAAGAGTGTTTGTGAATTGAGAATATTGAAAGTTTGATTTTTTTAATGGATGAATACGTTCATTTGCAAATTACACTCTCCCAGCATCTTCTGTTTTAAGAAAAATTTATGGAAACAAAAATAAAACACCTAAATTCAACTTTGAGTGGATTATTAGCCTCTCTTACTAAACATATACAATTAGTTGATTACTTTTTTATTTTCATTTTTTAAATGATATTAGAATATTATACAAGTAACAAGGCTGACACATCAGTAACAGGGTCGACAACAGTTACCGTATTGGTTATACTGCTTGTTTGAGTAACAGTTATGGGTGTAATGGAGTCTTAATTGGACATTCATAAACCTTTAATTCAACATGACTAATCAGCATATTTTGGAGACAGCTCTTTTGAGATATTTTAGCATAAAAATTATGAAAAATGATGATGATTCTGCGGATGTAAATGTAAACCAATTGTTTTATTAAAACAATTACATTGCAATTAAATGATCAATTGAACATGTTTGGCCTTAACAGAATAAGCAAAATGCAGATCATATAATGATTATGTAGGCATTTGGTGAGTGTGTTGTAACATGAAGTAAACTGGTGAAAAATCTTATGTCTTTAACAGCAACCTTGTTCATTTATTGACTTCTCATAATAAAAATAATAATGACTTTTGGTTTATAAAGCACATTTATAAAACCCAATGCACTTGTGTGTATCAGTATAGATCAGTAACCTCAACACATTTTAGCCCACCTATCAGTAGAATAAATAAAAAACATGATTTTTAGGGATGAAAACTGTAAAAACATGTATATTATGTGAATAATATTAGTAAGAAAAGTACATCTGTGAAAATTCCCAGTCATCCAGGTCATAGTTATCCAAGAAGGGTTGGCTCAGGGGTGACAACCCCACAAAAGTTAGGGCAAGTGTACCCATTAAGCCCATGTACCCTTTAAGCCCATTTTCAACTCTGAAGTCAAATTAAAAAAAGAGAAAATAATATTTTATGCTGCTCATTGTTTTAACCAATCCAGTGATTTGTTACTTACCTGGCATTTTTTATTGCATACCAATCACATTTGGCAATGTTGAGTTAGCCCCACCCATGTGCATGCTGTATCAGGGGACCTCACACAAAATCACCTCAAAACTTTGGTGTTTCAGGATCCTTCAGAAATCAACACATTTCTGCAATTTTCAGCCATTTCTTTGGTAACTACATTGATATTATGTCAAATAAGAGTTAAATGTATTGTTTTTTGTGTATGAACAAATAATACTTTATCATTTTATATCATTTTCTTTTAAATGGAAAGATGAGTTTTATTAGCTTGCTTCAAACCATTAGCCTTACAGAAAGATGGACTGCCAAAGAATTAAGCATGTGAACTGCAAATACTAAATGTTTTGTGATTCATTTTACATTCATTTACAAATAAATACATCATAACTTGTTTTGTAGAGAAGATTATTTTCATAAATTAACTTTTTTTTAAAGATGGGCTTATATGGTACAGTGCCACAAAACACATGCAAACTATAGCCAATACAAGCTAAGCTTGAATGAAAAAAACTTAACATTTCTCAATGTGGGCACAATAAAAAGTACTAAATCAATTAATTTTTACATTTTGTGAATCAATGAGGATGTGGGCTTATTTGGAACACATGCGGGCTTAAATGGTGCCAAAGTACCAATTAAGCCCATGCCGGACTTCTGACTTTATTCCTAAATTATCTTAATTTTATATTCTAAATTGTACATTAACTAATTAATACATTTTCAAATGAGAGATAAATCTTGCATTTTAACAAATTATTTTTCTTATAAACTATGTCAATATCTATGAAAAAAACCTAGACTTAGATTTTGGTGGGGTTAATAGGTACACTTGGCACTCCCCATCAGTCATTTAGAACTGAAGAATCCTCTTGGATGAGAGGCAAAACAAATTCAAATATGGAAGTACCAAGTCCAGTTGCCCTTGATTTAATCCTTCTTGGGTATACAACATGGGTAAGACACACAAAATCACACTTTCGTCAATAACATTTTTCGTCAACCCTGTTACCATTGTAACAGGGTTGACGAAAAATGTTATTGGCGGCCATTACTAGCCATGAGGTATAGGTAATGACACCACATTATGTGCCTTAATGAGAGGCTTAAATGTTGTTATATATGTACATATTTAAATATGTACAAATAACTTTTTAACGTATGCTTTTCTGGTAACAGGGCTGACACAATGAGCGTGTCCCTGTCTTTCAGACATTACATAAACTCAAATAAAATTCATAAAAAGAAGAGAACACTTACTTGTCTTCTACCATCAACTTCATGAAAGGCAGATGATGTCACTTCCTGGAACTGATGCAACTTTTGGAACAGTCCATTATCTTTAAAGAGGTGTTTTCATAAAAAGTAACAGGGTTGACGAGAACCTAAATTGTGTTTTTTTTTTCTTCACAATTTGACATGTTAAGAATAAAATCCATTCATGACTAATGAACTGACACTTAAGGCTTTATACAAGTATATGTTTTTTTATGATAGTTTGACTTTTTTGGCCTCGATAGCAAGTAGAAGTAGAAAAATCATACTGAGGGACAGGCCATTTTCAACATTTCTGCAAGATGCTTTGCACAAAAATGTGATTAAAATCCTTTAAAAACAAAAGATACAGAAATTAATTTATTCTTATATTATGAGACATATTATGGAAACTAAATTATAAAATATTGTATTTGTTTTATGGTTTATTAAGATTTACAGAGCTTTTTTTTCTGAGGGACAAAAAATGGCACGTTTTCGTATAATGACCCTTCTATCACAGCAATGGTATCACAGCGCCCTCTAGAGTCCTCAGGGTATATTCTCTAAATTTCCTAGTAAGTTGTGTAGAGGTTCTGAATAAAACTTTTTGCGAATCACGTGTAGTCTAGAACTTTAGACATATAAAAAGGTGTTTCATGTGTTTCAACGGGGTTTGAGAATGGACTCTTAGCTTCACTCGAAGATCTTACAGCATATTTAGTGACGAATGGTTGAACGTGAGGTCTTATATGAAGAATGTTTAGGTGTATTTTATGCAAATTCACTAATTGGGGAACTCTTCTAATTAAAGTACTCTATCGTGAAGTAAGTGATGATGCCTATGGTCGCCAGAACGAGTAGTCTTTTGACCCGGAACTGTTTCATTTGTAAGCGTACAGATATTCTCTCTAAACGCACGCAGCTGTGGAAGTGCAAAGATCAACCAGTCAAAATGATGAGATTCTAAACGTTTGCTCCGAGAGGCAATATACAAAATGCTCCTCCAAATAATGTTTTAATACTTTTGGGCATATTTACTCATTTTCTCAGTTCTTGAATAAATAGTCATGATTCACCAATAAATTTAAAATAATTTACTATCCTTCATCTTGTTTTAAACCTGTATGATTTTATTTCATTTAATGAATTCATACGAAAGGAGAAGTTTAACAGATTTTCCAAGAAAGCAAGTACCAGTCCAACAGGAAACATCATTCTCAGTTAATTGAGCAGGGCAATAATTATGCGCTTAAATTGTTTTATAAAAACATGCAACATAATTGTAATACATAATTGTCAAGTTTATTTCAAGCTCATTTACATTAAATGATAACAATAAGATAATACAAAAACAAACCATCATAAAAGTAATTCAAACAAAAAACAAGACATGTTTGAACACATGCAGGCTTTTTACAGAAAAGGTGTTGGGGGGGTACATCTGTTTTAAAAAAAACATGAAATACATCCACATCCATATGTGGTTTGAAATCTGATTAAAAACTTTTTTAGAAACACATTATAATTTAAAGTCAGATCAGATTTCAAGTACTTTTTCGTCATTAGTCGTGACATGACTGTAATGTCATATACAAAATGCTTTAAATTCACTCATATATTGAATTAACTATGTAATGAATGATGAATAACTTAGCAATTTCAAACACAGTATATACATGATACAGTATCTTATGTTCATAATGGACATGAGAATAGGTCAAATGTCCAGTTATCCATTCTCTATTTCACACTGACAGCTACTCTTTTATCTCTCTTGGATTTGAGCTGACGCTTAAGTCATTACTATGGCAACAGTTGTAGATATACTGGATATTGACTACACTGTCTGAACAATCCAAACCACATTTAAATAACTAATAATATTTAGCTTTTTCTCAATTCATGTGAAATCCCCTCATGGAGATGAGCAGAGAGAGCGCCGGTGAGGTTCTCAATATGTGTGCGGAGGAACTTGCGATCCTCCTGTAGATCCTGCACCTGTTTCTCCAGAGCTTCAATCCTCTCTTGTTTGCTCTCCAGCAGACACTGAAGTCTGGTGATGGTCTGCATCACACTATATGATACACCTTCATTAGGAATCATATCTGCTGAGAAAGAGAAATGGTCTGTTGAGAAAGAGAGATGACCTAACTTCACTTTTCTGAAGCATTTTGCAAATACTTTTAAGTAACTGGTGTGGCAGTGATGTTTAGTGGATGTATAAAATCAGTTCCCCTCAAGTTCACACAGGTGCTCTAGCAGAGTCACCACAGGTGGAGTTCATCACATTTACTAAGGACATGTAAAACAAATTTAACAACCAGAAAGTGTCCAAATACTAATTGTATTTATTGTTATTTTAATATTGTATTATTCTGTGTTCAATAGAAGTTAATCTCAATCGACAGCATTTGTGGCATAATATTGATTACCAAAAAAATAGTTTTGACAAGTACAGTATCGTCCAAAATGGAAGAAATCTTTCACTGTTTAACAGCTGATGGAAGTGACGTTTCAAATAAAAGTGTTGTGTTGCCACTAGCTATAGCACACTATCCATCCTCAGTTCAATACTTATATCTCAAATATATACATATTCACACAGCATGGTTGTAGCATTTAACTCACTTTTGTATGGTGCTGTCTTCACAGACGTTTCGCTAGCCGTCATATTCCCCATTATTTACAACTGTTTTGCCAGATCACCATCATTGCTGGTAACTCTGCCCCTTCCTCTATGTACGGCAAGCCGCATACATTGAGTGCACGGAGTTTCCAACATTTCACACTCTGTTTTGATGGCTGAAAAAGTGCATCATCCGGGTACCTAAAGTACACTTCTGTTTGTTGCATTTTCACTACATGACTTACACTACAAAATGACGGAAAATAGTGCAGAATTTGTGCGACCAAATAAATTATTTTCGTAATCACCATTGTGCCACAAATGCTGTCGATTGAGTTTAACTTGTATTGAATTCCTTTAACATGAGGCATAAGCTGAATTGTCAGTTAAGAGCTGAGGATTAATCGTTGCAATAATAACACAAACAGTCTATTAATCATTATAATAATAGCTAGATTAATCAGTTATCAAAATAATTGCTTTTGATAATGGCGCATATTGCCAGTGGACAAAACACAAAAACATTAGCACCACCGCTTTCCAAAACGAACTCTATGTCAATATGAAGAGCGGTTCACAACTCATTCCACTTCAGCCATTTGAGGTTTTTGCAAGTGAATCGGGGCTCCTTTCGCTCAACAAGTAGAACATGGCGCTAACAACACCATGATCATGGGTTCGAATCCCAGAGAACACACAAACTCATAAAATGTATAGAACTTATTTTATACTTTGGATAATAGCGTCTTCCAAATGCAAAAATGTAAATGGATATTCAATGAGAAGAAAAAGAAAAACCTAGGATGGAACTTTATTTTATCAATGGAGTATTGATTGGATATTAAAAAGGGGGCATTACCAACGTTTCCAGGTGGTTGTAGGGGATGTCTTGTAGTGGGGACAGGGATTAGAGGCAGAGCACATAATGACAGTTTGGTTATGACGACTCCAATTAAACATTTACAATAAGACCAGGAGTGTTTATTAAGAAATAAATAGGGTCAGTTGACTTTGATGTTGACTTTACCAACTGCCTGATGAGGAAGGCCATACCAGCTGAATCACTGCAAAATCACTGATTTACTCAAATATCCCTACATCCCATCATTGTAATCTGGTGATGCTAACCAGCTCATTTACACTGAATATCAGTAAAGGAATAATTACGTACAGGAAATGGCACTGCTCTGAGTGTTGTCCTGCTCTGCATCACTGGCAGCCACTGAGTTTGAATCTTCCCATTGGATAACTTCAGTATCTGTCTCCTGTTTTATCCAGCTGTAGCTGTTGACAGGTCTCTCACAGGTGTCCTGTCTCGTAGAGCTGGAGTCCATCTCACTGCTGGATGAGTATGGAGCAGATTCCTGCTGCCATTGAGAGCTTATCTCAAACTGAAAACTGCTGCAGGAGGACAATAGAACACAATAATCACATTAAACTTACTCTGGTGCTGTTTTTAGTTTACAGTCAACATTAAATCAAAATTGGTCCTATTTACTTATGGTTAAGGTTAACAATCCTGGTCTTATTCTATATGATTCATTGGTGCACACTATTCCAAAGGAAAACTTGTTTGTCTTCGAAATCTTTCATCTAAATGTAAAAACGTGCTCTGCATCTAAAACAACTTTTCTTTTCAAAAGACATCACCTTCTTATTTTTTGACCCCTCCCCTCCAACCACCTGTTTTATTTTGCTGTTTAACACCATAAACTTTTATTAACAGCAATATTTAATAGTCTGTAGTATATTTTAATTTTAGTAATAAGTAAAAATAGGCTTATATTTATTAAACGATTTTATGATATCATCATACATAAAATCCATGCCAAAAGCCAACTAGCTTTTGTAAATAAGAGCACTGAATCAGAATACCCATGTATGACACTCTAGGAATGTTTCAGAACATTTCATAAGGATGAAAATACATTAGTAACACGTTAAGCCATTGCACCATGGATGTACACCAAAAAGAACTCTGAATTTCAAACCATAAATATCTTCACCATGATTTAACACTGATGCATAACAGTGATGGAGATTTCGATTTATCCCAGCGACTCAAGGCTTTTGAATTTGTTCACTATTCTTTCAGTGTCCATTTCTGAAAATGTCTCCTTTGCACCAGTAGGTGATGATAAATGATTGTCTGTTATGTGCTTTGAGCGAGTCATGGAACCAAAAGAAACTATGGATCCAAATTACTCAAAATGAAATCACTAAATAAATCAATAAAGGCCCCTTGCATTTAATTTTAGCACTAGATTGTATCCATTTTCATTTTAGCCATATCTTTGGGTTGATTTTACATTTAAGCACAACTTCATGTCTCATCATTTTCAGTAAAACTGTTATCGGCATGTCACTCAATGACAGTGTACGTCACCTTTAAAAATAGGTTTCTATGGATTTTCAAACCACTAATATGGCTGAGCTTGGTACTATATGAGTTTCCTTTTTAACCCTTGCAGAGTATGTTGCTGTCAGGAGTTTGTGCAGGGAAGAGATGAGAGAAATTGTAGAACTTTAATAATAAACAAAAGAAGACGATTCAATGAAGGTGGTAAACATACGAAGGCAACTCAAACTCTACAGCGTTGTGCTGTCTAATCACACTACATACATATTAACAAGAACCAACAACGGACAAGAGAAACATGAGGGTATAAATACACACGGACGAATGGGCTTAACTAGATACAGCTAAAAACAATTAAGGAAACCAGATGAAGGTAAAAATACATTTCAAAATAAGAGTCCACTGAGAATGTCAACATAAAAGTCTTTATAAACATAAGGACGAGGACGACAAGGGTGATGTGACAGTTGCCAACAAAAAACATTGACATTTACTTCATTTAAAGCTGATATGTGAAAATGATGCACCACTAGCACCACAAAACGGAATTGCAAATTGTTTACAAAACAGCTTTCTGAATACACCCCCCCTTCTGTCATTGATCGGACCAACAGATAGTCCTGCCCCAACCCACGCCATTGGTCGAGTCAATGCTATTGTCTCTCAAAACAGAGGAATTTTCATAGCACCACAGAGACACAGTGTTTACAGTTGTCAAGAAAATTAATCGATGAATGGCTTACTTACTGTACAGTTGTCTCTGCATATTAGGCTGGGATACAAGTATTTTAACACTGAATAAATACACACTTCAGCTTTAACCCATACACAATATATAAGACAAATGTTATATGAAATAAATGCAGTACATGACAGTAACATTAGCTTAGGTGTTCTTAACAGCACTGAGAAACATGTTTGACTGAAAAATGCCATTATGGAAAGTCATTAAGTAAAAGGGTGTCCAACATTGAAAGGTAAAACCTGCTATCATTAAGTGACGTGCCGATAGCTGGAACCCTGAAATGCAGAACACTTACCAGAATTGCGGTGTTGAATTACGCATCTTCTCTCTGTGATTTCTCTGGTACTGTCTCCATTTCTGCCTCAATTGCTGCTGTCTTGCTGTAGAGAGTTCAGCTACTGGAGGAGTTTTTGTCTTTCCCTCTCTTTTTCTTTGTTGATAACTAAGAACATTAAACAAACAGATTTTTAATGAATATCACGCTTTCTATGTGCACCTTCCCCACTCATTTATAGTAGCATGACATTTTGAGAACAGTTGAATGTAATTAAATATAATAATCAAATATTTGTGTAATAACGAGGGTTGCGTACCAACCAGATCTTGTTCAGAACCGGTTCTATTCTTTAAAAAATACCAGAACGGTATGATATTGATGACTTTTGGTTCTGTAAACAGTTCCTCTATGTGTGATTTTCCGCCGATGCAGATAGCAGTTGTACTAAAATACACTGACAGTGTATCCAGCAGCACATTTCAGCAACAGCGCTGCCTTCTACTGGATCTACAGTAGGGCTGGGCAATATGTAAAAACTATTTTAGCAATAATTGCCTTAAAAATTATCGCAATATCAGATTACATCGTCAGCCCCCCTGCCAAGAGTCGGTGAATTTTTTTACTATATTGATTTTGTTTTAAAATGTAATTCATTGAAACACGAAATACACAAAGTTTGTTTCTTCAAGTGTGTGTCTTTTTGTCTAACCGTATTTCTTGTCATGTGTCACTCGAGACGTCTTACAGGTCACTCACCTGTTGTGGGTAGATGAGCAACATTAATCGCGCATGAAATACATTTGGACAAGGAGCTCGAACTGGATTCAGCCTTGTCTCATTTTGAAGGTGGCGTGTGCTAGTTTCACACCCTGGTCACTGTTTAATATACATTTGGTGACTTCCCAGATATTGTCATGATCTGTTCGCAATCGGCATCTTTCTAAGACATCATCGTTATCAGATTAAATTGTGCTATCACCCAGCCCTCATCTACAGCGTAAAATCCACAGTGCTACCAGAGTTTTTTGATTCACAAATGAATGACTCTAATGAACCGGTTCTTTTGAATCTACAGCGCAAAACATACGGCGCTTCCGGTGTAGTCTGATTTTAGTGAATCAAAAACACTTAAATATATCAATCAGAGTAGCTACTGAATTAATCTTATACTGATGCGCAAGTTATGAATATCCAACTTAAAATGAAATTAGAACTGTTGAAATCTCACAAGTCTGAACTACAACATTAGACAACATAACACAGTCTAAACTGTCTCTGGAACTGTTACTGTACATTTAATGTTGTACTTCAGACCTGTGAGACTTTAATCAAGCAGTGCATTTACCTACTGTTATTTATATGGCAATGTGTAGTTAAAGATACACAACTTTAATTTATATATATATATAAACTAATGTATATATATATATATATATATATATATATATATATATAAAATTTGGATCAATTATTGGATTGCACTTATGCCTCAAAGCTTTTACAAGAATAATATTTATTATCATTTGTTTCTGATTTGTTATATCTGCTTTGTGGAAATCTGAAATTATCTTATCATTTGGCAGCAGGCAGCTGGGGGCATTAAATGCATATTTCCAAATAACTCTCTCAAAAGTACTTAAAGATTTAATACTGGAACCGTTAAGGAACCAGAATAGTTTAATTCCTTATGATTCCTGTCCCTAGTAATAGAGGTTGACCGATATTGGTTTTTTCAGGCCGATGCCGATCTTTTGAAATTCGGGTCGGCCGATGGCCGATTAATGCTGCCGATTTATTTTGGCCGATATGTGCTTGTTTTTAACCTCTTATTTGAAAGATAAAATGTAACACAAATAATTACTTAAGATAGACAACATTTCTCAACAAATACATTTATTGAACACTTGACCAATCCGCACTTGTACACTTAAAATTAAAAATGTATAATGTAAAAACATATTGTATAAATAATTAAATAATTTTTTTTGTTTATTATAATATATAACAAATATATTAAATAAACAAAGCAGGTGTTACAAACTGCTCCGAGACACGAAGGTTGAGATCCAAATGCAGCTTTAATTAAGAGGCAATCCAGACACGTAATCCAATATTCAGAGCATCCAAGAGAAGCACAGGCATAACTAGGGGTGGGTATCGTTAAGGTTTTAATGGTATTACTACTCTTACCGATACTACTTATCGATCCGGTACTTTAGCGGTATTCTTAACAGTTCTTTTTGTTATATATATATAAACACAAAGATAAACGTTATATAGGCACAGTGATTTAATTTCAGGAAGGTCTACTAACATTACTGTTCAGGTGTGGTCTAAAAAGAAATCTAATAAAGTAATCAATTGTAAAATAACACTGCATAGTTTATCATAGATAGATTAATGCTTATTAATGCAGAAGTTATTCATTCAAGAGCTGTAAGTGATTTTCTCTTTGCCTTTTGTTGTTTGATTCGCAGTAATGGCTCAATCGTCAGCATGTTTATTAGGATGCTTCCCCTTTAAGACCGAGTGCAGATCTAATAGCATATGGAACCGTTAGGATGCAGCATATTTTCTCCCCTACTATTTCCATAACTACATCCATTTAAGACATAAACTGTGTTTAAGTGAATCTCCAAGCCAGTCGTTTTGACATATTTTTGTGTATATTTGATCGTTTAGATGCACATGAAACCCAAAGTAGCCTATACTTTGCTTGTCTCGTTGCGGTGTGTTTCGGAGCGCGCGCCACCTTGGGAACGGAATCTCTTGCGCTCTTTTTATTATTAAACGCGTCCCGCAATTTAGCAACAGTAGCTAGACTGCATTTTACAACAATCACCGATCGTGCTGATTCTGACGTTAAGTTTGAGTTTTAGGGAGAAATGTCAGTGCACCGCTGTGAAGGGAAGGAAGTTGTGCTAGACAGAATGCGGCTTATGTATAAATATTCTTTTTATAATCTTTGGAAGGCGAAATCTAAAATAAAATCAGACTAATATCACAGATCTAAACCAGGCTACGTTTGAATGTTTGGTTCTGTCACTCATTAAGCAGGGCTCGTTTTGTGCTCGCTGTAGCACCGCGTGAGCGAGTTCTCTCTCTCTCTCTCTCTGACTGCGAATAGCTAAATTGCATCACAGACAAATGGTTTCATATTATTATACGTAGAAATGGCTGGCGATATAAAATAACTTTCTCTTTATAGCAATAAAGAATGTATTTTCTTAATTTCTCCAGTACCGACAGCAGAAGATAACGTCCAAGCTTACCAAAGCCAGTCCTTCACTAGCCTATAGCGCGTTAGGATCTTTTTTATTACTTATTTCTCTGCATTGAGTGACAACCCTCTCAAATATAAGACACACAAACAGAACAAATAAAAGTCTCAGATTCACTGTCTGTAATTGCAAAATTCTTGCTTACTTATTGTGACATGATAGCGACCCTTCTGCTGTGATAATGCAACTTCAACTACGCTATCAATATCCAAAGTAGCCGAAAGTCATGTCAACTATCGCGTTTGTCACGTTTTTTTCTTGAAGTTGGCAGTAACATATCAAAAGTTTTTAATTAATTCTAAAGAAGTTATACAAATTGTACCCTTACTGTTTTCTCCAAGGAACTTAGCTCCTTCCTTAGGCACTGGATGTGATCTGCTCACTCTATGGAAAATGACTCTAGGGGCAGTGTGCGTCGAACACGTGTTCCACAACAACACTAGGCTGCCCACAGATGCGCCTGCCAAATAATCGGCTTGATATGTGTGGATACTTAAAAAAATCGGCCGGCCGATTAATCGGTCGACCTCTACCTAGTAATAACAGTTGTTTCGAGTAATATTTAAAATAGTCATTCTAAAAGTTAATTATTTGAAATAGATCTCAAGAATCTTACCTCTCTCTTCTTTTTGCAAGATATTTGGCCCTTGCAAGAGGATCGGCGTTCACCTTAGCTCTGTGTCGGGCTGATTTTTCATTGTTTGACAGTGGCATCTATGAATGAAAACATTAATCTTTATTAAAATCAGTTATATGTAACACTACAATAATCATTTTGAGTAAAGAATAATTTACATTGTCACAAAGGGCACCTTGTATCTTTTTCTTAATTGTTAACATCTGTAATGGTCACATCTGTTACTAAACTATTATACTAAACATTACTTATGACTGAAGTCTAGTATAAATATATCTGTGTCAAGTGAGTTCTCTAATCAGAGTTGATAATTGACTGTAACAGTATGAGGATGCAGTTAAACCTCACTGCGCAGTACAACGGTAATTTACAGTCAATTATAAACTTGCTAAAATCATTCTTGTTCAATAGAGTTGCACCTCCAATCTAAGCTAACAAGCTAATAACTCCAATCTCAGAACAACTAGACTACAAACATACTGAAGTCATGCTCACCACATTGGATGACTATACAGAATCTATTATATGCAGTAAAGAGAGTTTTTGATAGAAATGTCATATATAACAAAGCATAAGGTATGATTATATGTAAAACAGTATGAATAAAATTCCTTAAATAGTATTATGCTTTATGAAATCAACATAGTTTAATAAATTCTATCTCGCAACGAGTGTCAAATTGAGTGACTGGTTACACTGCCTGACATTTCACTCTCCTTATTTTTCCTATTTCATTTATTTTTTTAACAAATATTAAAACATTTCTTTTTTACACGCGAACCTTAAGTAACCCTGCATTTTAATAAAAAAGCTCAAATGATCTGATATTTTAAAACACCAACCTTCTAACACAGCCATGACAGTTTGCTTTTTTCTTTTGTGACGTAATTTCCTGTTTCGCGGTTTTCTGTCACATGATAACAGAACGGCTACTCTTTCTTTTTCTTTTCTTTCTTTTTTCTTTTTTGTTTGAATTGTTTTATTTAAACAATGTTTATAGCTTAGGTTAATAGCATGGTCAAAATACAGAGCATAAAATAATAAATTACATTGTTCAACATTTCAGAAAGTGCGGAATACAATAAATAAAATAATAATAAAAATAATAATAAAGAACACATAAATAAAAATGTATGTTTGGGCAGTTACATGAATTTGAAAAGCTTTAGAATTTGTATTGCTTTCATACGTTTCTGGTTTTGTGTTCTCATGTTTGAAAGTGTTTCTAAATACATCTGTGGATCAGTGTTACAGAGGTAATGTATGAGGGAGTTACTCTTGTCTTGTGAATGTAAAACTCTGCTAAAATAATTAAAAGATTAATGATGTAATTTAGATTTTCAAAAAACAAAAACGCGTTTAAAATTAAGTAAAATATCATATGGTTTTAAATTTAAAGACTTGTTCAGGTTTTTTGTTAGGATGTCCATTTTAAAGTCAATCCGAAACGAAATAGATAAACAGTAAATTCTTCACATACAGCATGGATATATACTAATAGCTGCATTTACGGGATAACATAGATTAATAATTGTATAAATCTTTTCTTTATTTTGTTAGAAATAACATACATACTTTTTTATTCTAAATGTGAATTCAATGAAAATCAGAGTTTATAATCAGTGTGTTAGTGCATTATTTGTCCAGCTGGAGTCGTCAGCGCGCACACACACACACACACTAAAACAGTGCGTACGTACATTCCAATGCCAATTGTGTGCGTACGTAAAGTTTAAACATCAGCCCCCCGGAGAGAGCTATCAGTTAGTATCCTCATCCATCTCTAGGACTGTGCTCAGCTAGCGCAAGATTCCCAGAAAGCGAGTGAATGGAGGCTGACATCTTTGCCCGTGCGCGCTCTGTTCCGGGATCAGGTGTCACGTGACTGATCACTTGTCAACGGGAATAGATAAGGAAAAATATAAATACATTTTACCCTAAGAGCCCATCAAAAATAATCCATCACCGGATAAATATGTTCTAAAATGTAATGAAATAATTGGAATTGAAATGCTTCTTGTAAAAAAAAAATATATTCGTCATAAAACAAGGATACTTGTGATTGGCTGTCTAAAGAGAAACGTCTCGGGTTACATGTGTAACCCTTGTTCCCTGAAAAAAGTGGAACGAGATGCTGCGCTTTGCTAAGCGCTTTTGGGAACATTCCTGCATTGTGACCAGCTGTGAATATGTGTGTAACACTTCAATGAACATTGACCGGAATTTATAGCCTCGGCTGTTGAGATCATTAGATGCCTGAGGCCAGGCTATAAATAGACGCGTCACCAGCGTGTCATCATATCTTTTTCTGAAGAGCAGTCCTGGGATGTCCCAGTGCGGAAAGCATCTCGTTCCTCTTTTTTCAGGGAACATGTAACCCGAGACATTCCCTTTACAAAAAGCTTCACTATGATGCTGCGATTTGCTAAGCACTTTTGGGAACGCAATACCCACGCCGCCACACCACCCCTACGGTTGTGAAGTGTGCTCACAAGAACGCGAGAGGTTTCAGACATGAGCTTGAGATGTCGACTCGAGGACGTAAGAGCCCAGAGTAGCATAAACATCTAAACCATAAAATTTGACAAATGTGTGCGGAGAGGACCAGCCTGCCGCATCACAAACTTGTTCAGACGTGAGCTTGAGATGTCGACTCAAGAACGTTGGAGTCCTGAGTAACAAAAACATCTAACCCATAAAGTTCGATGTACGTAAGCGGAGAGGACCAGCCTGCTGCATCACGAACTTCTTCAGGCATGAGCCTGCCATAAAAACTGATGACTGTGCGCTGAGAGGACCAGCCTGCCGCGTCACAAACTTGTTCAGGCATGAGTTTGAGATTTCGACTCAAGGACGTAAGAGCCCGGAATAGCATGAACATCCAAACTATAAAATCTGATGAATGTGTGCGGAGAGGACCAGCCAGCCGCATCACAAACCTGCTGCAGAGGGAGACCTCTAGCCAAGGCTTTAGAGGAGGCAATAATATATATATATAGAAAGAGGGAAAGGAGAAAAGGTTCACTGCGCACTGCCAAACAAATTCTAAATCCTAGCAGAGGAAAGAAAGTTTCTGACAGGCTTGTGAAACACACAGCACAGTATGCTCTGAAGAAAACGGATCTGACGACACACTGGTGATGCATATATTTATAGCCTGGCCACAGGTGCATCTAATGATCTCACCAGCCGAGGCTATAATTTCCGGTCAATGTCCATTGACGTGTTACACACATTATTCACAGCTGGTCACAATGCAGGATTGTTCCCAAAAGCGCTTAGCAAAGCGCAGCATCATAGTGAAGCTTTTTGTAAAGGGAACATTCTTTTTGCCGTCGGGTGGTGTAGTTCCAGCATCTACCAGCAGGTGCTAACAGGGACTGTTTAGAAGGGATCCCTCTCTTGTCAACCTCGTGAGATTCTTACACGGCTTTCATTCGAAGTCACACAGCAATGAGGAGCACTCGTAAAATATTATTTTAAATGGTCTGTTTTGATGAACAGTCAGTTCTGATCAATTCAAGCTCTAAAATAAATATTTCACATTATAAATTTGATAACTTTAGCTCTACGTCTGCTACATTCGGTCATGAGATATTGTTGGTCACTGGAGAAGTTTATTTTTTATATTTTAATTTTTTTATTGCTTGAATGAAAATACAAAGAAGCCACAGTAAACATAAAACTTAATACATAACGTCAAAGCTAAATAGCAGCACAAACAAAAAATACACATAATAAACAGAGGTAAATGACCAAGGGATAACAACAATAAATACATAATAAAACAAAATAACTAAATAAAAATTAAAAAGACTAAAAGAATATTGTACAAAGGGGTTAATTATCAAAGTATGTCTCCAAAAGTTTACACAATTTAAAGGCTTTTTTATTATGCATACATTTTAAGGATTTGAGGAAGATCGCCAATTCCTTCTGAAAATTCATGAGGATGGGAGGATTCTTAAAAAATCTAGATTTATGTACAAATTAATTGGCCAAAACCACAATATTATTAACCAAAACTTCAACATCACCATTGAGAAAAAAGACCCCATATTTTATAGATTTAAAATCAAAGTCAGGTATTACATATTTCAAAATTAACCAAACATGAAGGTCATCCCAGAATGTTTTTGAATATTTGCACCAGTAAAATAAATGTTCCAATGCTGACTCTTCCTCTGTCTTTTGTGTGGCCTGGACTCTGACAACAGCAATGCGCTAGCTGTAGGAACTGAGCATAGAGGTAAACGAGCAATGAGCATGTACCAATGTAAAGGTATATTATATATAAATCAGACTTTTGCTAACTATATGAAAAAACCTTGTGATATTCTGGTCCCTACTTTAACTTCAGATAAAACATTTATAGATCTTATAATAAAGGAAACGGCACCATTTGGGACATGAATCACACAAGCTCTGGTGAGGTTCTCGATATGTGTGCGGAGGAACTTGCGATCCTCCTGTAGATGCTGCACCTGTTTCTCCAGAGCTTCAATCCTCTCTTGTTTGCTCTCCAGCAGACACTGAAGTCTGGTGATGGTCTGCATCACGCTATATGATACACCTTCATTAGGAATCATATCTGCTGAAAAAAGAGAGACAGTCAATGAATCCATATTTGTTTGTATATTTGGTAAAATAAATATTGAGCTTCCTTTAATCAAATATCCAAACAATCTACAGCTCACCATTCAAAAAAAATTAAATAATTGTATCCCCTTTTCTCCCAATTTCCACTACCTAGTAGGTCATCCTGGTGGCGCAGTTACTTACCTCAATCCGGGTGGCGGAGGACAAGTCTCAGATGCCTCCACTTCTGAGACAATCAATCCACACACTTTTTGTGCATGACACCGCAGAGACTCACAGCATGTGGAGGTTCATGCTACTCTCTGTGATCCACACACAACTCACCACACGCCCCATTGAGAGCGAGAACCCCTAATCGCAACCATGAGGAGGTTTCCCCATGTGACTCTACCCTCCCTAGCAAGCGGACCAATTTGGTTGCTTAGGAGACCTGGCTGGCTCAGCACACCCTGGATTCAAACTTGCAACTAATGTGGAGATGCTAATGAGCTCATTTACACTGAATATCAGTAAATTAGGCAAGGCAAGGCAAGTTTATTTATATAGCACATTTCATACACAATGGTAATTCAAAGTGCTTTACATAGAAGAGATTAAAATAAGAATAAAAAAAATAAAAATAAAAATAAGAATAATTGAAACAGTTTAGAATAAAATAAAATAAAATACAGTACAAACAGTCGGACACACAGTGGCACAGTGCTCATTCAGTAAATGCACAGCTAAACAGATGTGTTTTGAGTCTGGATTTGAATGTGACTACTGTAGGAGCACATCTGATCTCTTCTGGAAGCTGGTTCCAGCTGCGGCTGGCATAATAGCTAAAAGCAGACTCTCCTTGCTTAGAGTGAACCCTTGGTATTTCTAGCTGATGTGATACTAATGATCTGAGTGATCTGTTGGGTTTATATTTAGTGAGCATATCTGCAATATATTGAGGTCCTAGCCCATTGAGTGATTTATATACCAGTAATAATACTTTAAAATCAATCCTAAATGTAACTGGGAGCCAGTGTAAAGACCTGAGGACTGGTGTGATATGTTCATATTTTCTGGTTCTGCTCAGAATCCTGGCAGCAGCGTTCTGTATGAGCTGCAACTGTCTTATGGTCTTTTTGGGAAGGCCAGTGAGGAGTCCATTACAATAATCCACCCTGCTGGTGATGAAAGCATGCACAAGTTTCTCTAGGTCTTGACTGGAAACAAAGCATCTAATTCTTGCAATATTTTTCAGATGATAGTATGCTGATTTAGTTATTGCTTTGACATGACTACTGAAATTGAGGTCTGACTCTAGAGACACACCAAGATTCCTGACTTGATTTTTAGTTGTTTGACCCCTAGCGTCAAGGTATGCATTCACCTTGAGAACGTCATCTTTGTTTCCAAACACAATGACTTCAGTTTTGTCTTTGTTTAACTGAAGAAAGTTTTGGCACATCCAACTGTTAACTTCATCAATGCATTGGCACTGGGGCTGTAATCGTTAGGTGATAGGGCTAAGTAGATCTGTGTGTCATCTGCATAGCTGTGGTAAGCAATTTGGTTCTTTTTCATTATTTGGCTCATTGGGAGCATATACAGGTTGAACAGGAGTGGCGCAAGAATTGAGCCTTGAGGGACTCTGCATGTCATGGACGTCCACTCAGACTTATGGTCTCCTGTACTCACATAATAACCTCTCCCTTCTAAGTATGACCTGAACCATTTTAGGACATCCCAGAAAGCCCCACCCAGTTTTACAGCCTGTCAAGAAGTATGTTGTGATCGACAGTGTCAAATGCAGCACTGAGGTCGAGTAGTACCAGTACTGATAATTTGCCTGTATCAGTATTTAAGCGAATATCGTTTATTATCTTTGAGCGCTGTCTCTGTGCTGTGATGCGATCGGAAACCAGATTGAAAATTGTCAAAGTATCCATTTGAGTTCAAGAATTTGTTCAGCTGATTGAAGACAACTTTTTCAATGATCTTGACTATGAAAGGAAGATTTGAGATCGGTCTATAGTTGCTTAATATGGTCTTATCCAGATTGCTCTTTTTCAAGAGGGGCTTGACAACTGCAGTTTTCAGGGAGTTTGGAAACCTCCCAGAGAGAAGTGAAGAGTTTATCACTTCTAGGAGATCTGCTTCTAAACAGTTGAACACACTTTTGAAAAAAGATGTGGGAAGTGCATCAAGGGCGCAGGTTGATGTTTTAATGTGCTGTACGGTTTCTTCCAGAATTTTGCCATCAATTTCTTTGAAATCAGACATAGTAACTACTTTCTCAGGTTGTGGTTTGATTTGTCTGACCCCAGCACAACTCAAGGATGTGCTGATCACCTTTCTGATATTATTGATTTTTTCAGAGAAGAAAGAAGCAAACTCACTGCACTTGCTGTCTGAGAGCAATTCACTGGGAATCTGGCTTGGTGGGTCTGTCAGTCTCTCTACAGTCGCAAAAAGAGTGCGTGTGTTGTTTAAGTTGCTGTTTATAATATTCGAGAAGTCTGTCTAGCTTTGCCTAGTTCCATATTAAAAGCATGGATGTTGTCTTTGTAGATGTTATAATGGACTACAAGTTTTGTCTTCCGCCACATGCACTCTGCTTTTCTGCATTGTCTTTTCAAATTTTGCACTACTGTTGAGTTTCTCCAAGGTGCTTTTTGTCTTCCACTCTTCTTCCTGACTTTCACAGGAGCAATATCATCAATTACACTTTTAACTTTTGAGTTAAAAGAATCAAGGAGAAAATCAACAGAGTCAGCAGATATACTTGGTGTTAAAGATATAGACTTCATAAATAGTACACTAGTGTTCTCATTTATGAATCTCTTCTTGACAGACACAGATCTAGCTTCAATGGCAGGAGAGATCAATATATCAAAGAAAATACATAAATGATCAGACAGTGCTACATCCTTAATAATAACAGTCGATGAAATGTTTAGACCCTTACTGATAAGTAAATCTAGAGTGTGTCCATGATTGTGTGTGGGTCCATGTACATGCTGAGTCAGATCAAAAGTTTTTAAAACAGTTATGATTTCTTTTGTTATATTGGTTTCTGCATTATCTATGTGAATGTTAAAGTCTCCAGCAATGGCAAAACAGTCAAACTCTGAGGTAATTGTTGATAACAGTTCTGTAAAGTCCTCAGCAAAGGCTGGAGAGTATTTTGGAGGCCTGTAAATAATGATAAGTAAAATGCGTGGAGCACCTTTCAACACACTACCCAGATATTCGAAAGACGGGTAATTCCCAAATGATATTTGCTTACATTGATAGACATCTTTAAAAAGAGCAGCTAAACCCCCACCTCTCCTACCTTCTCTGCAGACACTCAAATAAGTAAAGTTAGGAGGGGATGTTTCATTAAGGACTGTTGCACTACAGCTGTCTTCTAGCCAAGTTTCATTTAGAAACATAAAATCCAGGTTGTATGTGCTTATTAAGTCATTGACTAGAAGTGATTTATTTTTAAGTGAGCGGGTGTTTAAAAGTGCTAACTTAACAGTCTTTGTCCCCACAGCAATCTTAGGTTGGCGTGTAATAGGCACCAGATTAGATGGGTTTGCTGAATGGCTTTTGAAGGCCTTAGACTTTCTATGATGTAATCAAAAAGCAATAGAGAAAGATACAGGCACACTGGGTTCCCGCTTGTTTTGTAAACATTTGAGAAAGTTACTGTTATCATAGCGGGGACCCGACACATATCACTGAGAGCTGGTATCAGTTGTTTTTGGTTCACCTCGAGCAGATGGAGGAGGGTGTGAGCCCTGGCATTGTGGCAGAGGTCGAAGAGCTCTCACAGGAGGAGGGGGAGGGCGAGCTGGGCCCGCAGGTGGTTGAGGGGCCTGACGTTTTTTGCTTGATATCTGGGGGCTTGCAGCAAAAGAGTGGGATAGTTTGGTTCCAGCATACACCAGATCTTCCATTTTCTCTGAGAAACACAGATGTGGAGATTCTGGAGAGAGGGATAACGTGTCTGGTGAGAGGGGCTGTTGCTCTGGTGTTATCGGAGGCTGTAATATGCTGTCCTGGTTTCCCTGGATGTTTTCCAGAAAGTCGTCCTTGGGTGCTGAATCTTGGAGCAGTTCTAATATGTCACAGTCTGTCTGTGGTGAACTTTGTGGGCAGGGCTCAGATGAGATTGTGTCCATGAGCAGAAATTGTTGTGGCTGAGTGGTGTTATCATTGTCCTTGTGTGATTTGTCAACTGCATGTCCATTCAGGTGCTGAAGTGAAGTCCTGTGGTCATTCATACTGTGTCCAGGTGTGTGTGTGCCATTCACATTGAGTGGATTGGCACACACTGCAGAAGGGTGACTGAACCAAGTTTGTTTGGGTGGTGGCCATCCTGTCGAAACAGTTGCCTCTGACTCCAGAAAAGATTGAAGTTGTCAATGAAGTTAACTCCTTTTATATTGCAGGTTTTTTTGCAGCCATGTATTAAGCCCAAGCAACCGTGAAAACCTGTTTGTTCCTCTTGCTGGAAGTGGTCCACTGATGAATGTTTGGACTTTCAGTCTTTTAAGTGTTTCAAAAAGTTCATTGAAATCCTTTTTAAGGAGTTCTGACTGCTCTTTATGAATATCATTCTTCCCCACATGAATGATGAGTCGATTTGCAGTCTTATGTTTCATCAGAATGTTCTGAAGTTCCCTGTTTACATCCGAGGTTGTTGCTTGTGGAAGGCAGCATGTAGTTGTATCCCTGCTGCTAATGTTTCTGATTATGGAGTCACCCACTATCAGAGTCCTGGGCCCGGCTGCGCTCTGAGCTGAATGCCGCTGTCTGCTCGACCTTGAGCGCCAGTTCACATCAGTGTTAGCTACTGGCTGATTCAGTCTGTGTTCGATCACATTCATCACGTTTGGGGATTCCTCACTCATTAATACTTCAAATCTGTTCTCAAGATGTATAGGCGGTGGTAGGAAACCAGTGTTTGCAATCCTTGTCAGAGCCGTATCTGGGGTAGAGGATGCTACTGCGGCGATATGAGATGCTTGTGACAATCTGATGTCTTGAGTGCCTTTTGGTCTCGCTCCCTGTTTTTGCCATCGATTTGTAAGTCGATCGGCTTGTTTCTCTACACTCAGTATGGCCTGTCGAGAAGCACTAGATTCATGGGACTCACCGGCTGTATGCTGAGGGCGTCCATGACGAAGCTCTGTTGTGTGTTCCGTCTGGTTTGGTGGTCCTGTAAATAACTTTGTTTCAAGAACTGCAATCATTTGTAAAAGTCTGTGGCAGTTAGCGCAGCAAGTAGATTCCAGAAGAGGCATTTTCTCTTATCCTTTTGAATGTAGGCAGTTGTATTTTCCCTTCCCTGGAATGAAAACTTTCAGTGGGAGGCTGGTCGGAAAAAAGAATTCTGCTTTTCTTTTGTAGTAGTCCAAGATTTTGAGCACTGTGCTGATTTGTTTAAGTTAAAATGAGTTAATAAAAAGAGATAAAATATGAAAATATAAAAGTGATAGAGCAAAGCGAGGAGCAGTAAGCAAGAGCGTCCGAACAGAAGCTGAGCAGGAAGTGAAATTAATACTCACATACAGGAAATGTCACTGCTCTGAGTGTTGTCTTGCTCTTGATCACAGACAGCCACTGATTTTGTATATTTTTACACTTGATAGCTTCAGTATCTGCCTCCTGTTTTATCCAGCTGTGGCTGTTCATAGGTGTCTCACAGGTGTCCTGTCTCGTAGAGCTGGAGTCCATCTCACTGCTGGCTATGTTTGGACCAGATTCATGCAGCCTTTGAAAGATTATCCCAACCAGATAATAATGCTAATAATACAACCATTTAATATTATAATATTTTTTTAATTATTGCTATGTTTTGAATATAAATTTTTTATACAATAGTTACATTTGTCTGTGTTCAATTTCACGCATCCAGATGAATGGAGCTTTCATTCTAGCGGATAAGTTATATCAAGCTTCCCATTAATGCTGGAATACTCCTGTCACAACTTGCGAGCTGAAATCTCTGAGCTGCTCCCCACCAGAGAAGGATATTTGAGTGTTTCACAGCCGTTTATACACTAAACCACAGCATGAAAATTAAGCACCAGTAGTGTGTTTGTGTGTGTGTGTGTGCATGTGCACACGTGTGTTAATTAGATGAAAGAGCAGAGCAGCACATCTTGTTCATTCTGTATCATGCAGCGAATGTGACTGTATATTATTAATTATATTACATCCTTCTGCTGTTAAATTATCACACTTGGTCATACGGAGTCATTTTTAAACTGTATTGATTTCATCTCAAAACTGTCACATCACATGACATTTAGCTAATGGCAACATTCTGTAATATGGTACCAAAATTAGCAACAAGATGATATTGTACCATTTACATTTTTATGGTAAGTACCAGTATAAATAAAAAAAAGAAAAATAAATAAAAAAAAAAAATATATATATATATATATATATATATATATACACAAACACATACCCTCACTGGCCACTTTATTAGGTACACCTGTACATCAACTTATTCATGCGATTATCTAATCAACCAATTGTGTGGAAGCAGTGTAATGTATAAAATCAAGCAGATATGGGTCAGGAGCTTCAGTTAATGTTCACATCAACCATCAGAATGGGGACAAATTCTGATACAGTATCTGTGATTTAGACCGTGGCATGATTGTTGGTGCCAGATGGGCTGGTTGTTTTTATTTATTTATTTATTATACCCTTTTCTCCCCAATACCCAATTCCCACTACTTAGTAGGTCCTCGTGGTGGCGTGGTTACTCACCTCAATCCGGGTGGCGGAGGACAAGTCTCAGTTGCCTCTGCTTCTGAGACAGTCAATCCACGCATCTTCTCACGGGGCTTGTTGTGCATGACATCGCGGAGACTCACATGTGGAGGCTCAAGCTATTCTCTGCGATCCTCACACAACTTTCCACGTGTCCCATTGAGAGTGAGAACCACTAATCGTGACCATGAGTAGGTTACCCCATGTGAATCTACCCTTCCTAGCAACTGGGCCAATTTGGTTGCTTAGAAGACCTGGCTGGAGTCACTTGACACCTTGGATTCTAACCCGCAACTGCAGGGGTGGTATCAGTGTCAATACTTGCTGAGCATTATTATTACATTTTAGTTTTATAATGAAATAAATTAATATGGTGGCACAATTATATTTTTGTCTACAAAACTAATTTCATTTATTTATTGAATATTCAGATCAAAAGATTTTCAAGATCATGAGAAACATTTCAGTCAAGTGTTTAAAACTTTTGACCAGTAGTGTATATCAACAGTAAAATGAATCCTAGATCAACATAACCTGAAAGGCTGCTCAGCTAGGAAGAAGCCACTGCTCCATAACCACCATAACAAAGCCAAATTACAGTTGTAAGTGCACATGGGGACAAAGATCTTACTTTTGGAGAAATGTCCTCTGGTCTGATGAAATTAAATTGGAACTGTTTGGCCATAATGACCATTGTTATGTTTGGAGGGAAAAAGGGTGATGCTTGCAAGCTGAAGAACACCAACCCAACTGTGAATCATTGGGGTGGCAGCATCATGTTCAGGGGGGGCTTTGCTGCAGGAGGGACTGGTGCACTTCACAAAATAGATGGCATCATGAGCAGGGAAAAAGATTTGGATATATTGAAGCAAAATCTCAAGACATCAGCCAGGAAGTTAAAGCTTGGTTGCAAATGGGTCTACATGGACAAATGGACAATGACCCCAGCATACCTCCAAATATGTGGCAAAATGGCTTAATGACAACAAAGTCAAAGTTTTGGAGTGACCATCACAAAGCTCTGACCTCAATCCAACACAAAATTTGTGAGCAGATCTGAAAAAGCATGTGCAAGCAACGAGGCCTACAAACATGACACAGTTACACTAGTTCTGTCTGGAGGAATGTGACAAAATTCCAGCAACTTATTGTGAGAAGCTTGTGGAAGAATACCCAACATGTTGACCCAAGTTAAAGGGGTCATGACATGGTTTTTTTTATTGTATTATTATGTTCCCTTAGGTGCAATTATAGTATTAATATATTTTTTTTTAAGAAAAACTTTTAAAATCTAGTGATTTATGACCTTTTCCCACCCTGTTTCTCATCCTCTGATTCAAACAGTCTGTTTTGGGGGCGTTTTCCATTTAAGACTTCAGTGTTAACGCCCACTGTTATGATTGGCTAACGTCAGTGCCTATGCATCAATTATTGACGCTCCCAGCCAGAACAATATGCAAGTAAACTAAGTAAAAACACTGTGATTATTCATAATGAATGAAATTGCGCTTTAAAAAGTAGTTTAAAGTTTAAAATAGATTACTTACAGTTTGCGTCGTCGTTGTTCCCAGAATAGTCGGCACGGACTTATCTTTGAGCAACAGTTTTCTGGCAAAGCCAGCATCATATTGAGATTTGTTCTCAAAACAGTCATCCTTAAAATGTACAGAACAAACGCTTAAGTTAACACTGCCGTGACTGGGTCGTCCACAAAAAATAAACTGCATCCATTTTTCCCTGACGTCTGGATCTTTCGGCAGCTTATTCAGAGGTTTTGTTTGACCACAGCCAGGAACAGCACATCTGTGTGGCATCGTAATTTTCCTGTGCACAAGTAGTCTCTGTCAGAGCTCGCTGTCCATCGACTGAACACTTGTGAGGCGACGGCGATACTGAAATGAGCGTAGTTGTCTTGCGCTTATAGCGTAGTTATGTTGTGCTGGAGGCGGTCATATGCAAACGCTGTTACGTCACTTCTAACCGACACGTCACTTCTAACCATGAATCCAGAACGAGCTGTATTTTGAGCTTGATTAAATAAATGATTCGTTTAGAATGGGGAGGACGTCTTAAAATATTAAACTTGCAGGACGTTTTAATGATACAAAGACCTCTTATATACCAAAAGATCAAGGCAAATTTGGTTTCTCATGTCATGACCCCTTTAAACAATTTAAAGGGAATGCTGCCAAATACTAACAAAGTGTATGTAAACTTCTGACCCACTGGGCATGTGATGAAAGAAATAAAAGCTGAAATAAATAATTCTCTCTACTATTATTCTGACATTTCACTTTCTTAAAATAAATTAGTGATCCTAACTGACCTAAAACAGGGAATGTTTTCTACGATTAAAACATTCACTGGACGCAGAGCCATTATACAAGCATATGGAGCGTATAAATCTCAAAAGATAATAAATCTCAATATCAGGCTAAACAGAGCATCATTATCACATTGACAGAATGGACGCAGAGCCAGCAGCTTCATTAATGCAAGAGATGGATTTGAAGGACGTAGTTAAATCATACTTTAGGATAGGTTTTAGCAATAAAGAATTTTTATTGTTATTAATATCTGGACACTGCAGCGGTTATGTAGGAAATTTAATTTATTCAGGAGAATGAACCAGACAGATACGAGCAGTTCCCCTCATTGTTGTTGTTGTTGTTGTTGGGTTTTCCTCTCTAAACAATACTGTAACTGAAGGGATGTTATCACATACAATATCTTCATATGGACTTATATATTAACAGCAGTTCCAAACAAGTTGGTTCATCATGTAACAGGGACAGACATTCAGAGAGGGGCAGCCGGTGATTTGGACAGCAGAGAAAGGGGCAGTAAGTCAGAGTATTTTCAGTTCAGTTTTTGAAATGCGTTAAACTCCGTCTCGTTTATGCTTTGTGGGTGTGAATTTTTTGTTAAATAAGTCTAGCCTCTTAATTTTGCTCTCAAAATGCACCAGATTGATGCATTTAACTTTAAAATACACAACATTGTCTTATGGGGGAGCATGTCCACCCACCACAGTCTCACAAAACCCTGTGGGAAACAATGCACATGACAACACAAGAAAAAACTGGTGTGAAAGGGCGGAACCTTTGTAATGCATCCACCTGGAGTCATTACACTGACGGACACTTCACAAACAGACACAGCACCAGAGCCCTTCTACCAAGAGAAGTCTAAAAGCTTAGCATAAAATAGCATAAGGCAGAAGTTCCATAGACATTCTATGGCCGGAACTGTCGTAACATACTAGTTGGCTATGATAGAGCCGCGGAGGTTATCTCAGTAAATAAAAGAATCTCTGACAGCACTTTCCTGACAGTGATAAGATGATGGAGATAGGAGCTCTTAGCAATTGCTGATGTACAAAATAAGCCCAGATGGGAATTGTAAGGTGCATTTTAATTACCACAAAACACACCAAATTTCAACAAAATGCAGAATGAGACATTTTTGTCTGCAAGCCCTTTTCATGATGAGTTTGAAGCGACGTTGACGCGCTGATGCGAATCATGAATGCGGCTTCACGATTGCTGTGATAAAGCGGATAGCCACGGTCTACCGGCAGATTAATATTGTGGATGATAAGAGTTTAAGAGATTTAATCCCCATTGCAATAAATAAGAGCAAGTTGGTGCCAAGTTGTGTGTCAGCAAGCTGTTGCTCCTTAAATGTTGTATGTGTATTCTTGTCCTGTGTATATGTTTTATGACCTCTACGACTTGCTCACAGTTGGTATATAATCGTCCCCCTCAAAATCCGTGCATCGGTTATGGAGCGATGAAGTCGGGATTCTGAATGAGAGTGGTTTTCTCATTTGCCATCCATGCTTCTGTACTGGAAGATGTGTGGCGACCGGCCGGCCGCCAGAGAAAGAAACGCCATAGCAGGAGGCGGCATGGGAAATGAGCTGGAATCTGCATCTGAGTAAGGAGAGGCCTTGACACTTTCATTTTTACTCATTTTACTTTTATGGAGAACAGTACTGGAATAGAACTAAGGAGTTCTAGTCTACAGTATGATTATCCAGTTCAGTGTACGGTGACGCTGTGGCCTGTTACGATTTATAATAGCAGATACCGGACAAAGGAATAAACTGTAATAATTTACACTATGTGGAGTACAGATCGTCATCGGTAAGGACTGAAGATAATCATTATATCACTGAATTTACTTCAGTGAGAGCAGCATTAGTCAATGCTAAAGGTAACAAATAAGTCTTTTTATCACGCGATCTGGATTTCTTATTTATTACGGAGACTTGGCATAACGTTGGCGATTTAAGCCCTTTTTCTGAACTTTCGCCAACAGACTGTACATTTTTTTGCACCCCTAGGACTGTTGCTAGAGGCCTACTGTGGCCTAGCTGTGGTTTTTAAAAATCAACATAAATGTCAATTATTACCAACTGAAGGGCATCAAAGTTTTGAGGTGCAACGGTTTATGACTGAGACTAGACTTATTTTATGTATTCTTGTATATAGACCTCCAAATTATAATGCATGTTTTTATAAAAGAGATTTTTTTATCTTTGATTGTACCTTTTTAAGACAAAATTTTAGTTATTGGAGATTTTTACATGCATGCTTGCTGTCCCTCTAACCCCTTAGCTAGAGAATTTATATTGTATGGATTCATTTAATCTTACTCAGTGCGTCACTGGCCCCAATCATCAGTATGGCCATACTCTTGATCAATTTTATGTATGGGTGTTCCTGTCTGTAATGTACAGGTTGCAGATAACCATTTTTCTGATCATAACACAATTGTGTTTAATATTATATTGCCATGCAATCCCCCAAATCAACAAACTCATGTACACTGCTCACAAGTTGTTACATAATCTACTGCCAGGGATTTCTCAGCTGGTTTTAGTGCTCATGTTTTAACTGGCACTATTGAGTGCCCGTCTTCTATTATTGGACCAGAAGAATTGACTACTTTATATTGTATTTTAGATTGCATTGCACCTTATAAAATAAAAAATCATAAAACTACACCTCAGCCTTGGTTAAATGATAATACATGGTCTCTAAGACAAGAGTGTAGAAGAGCCGAGCACAAATGATAAAAGATAAGCTGCAGGTATCTCATGAGAGATCTAAGAATCAAAAAGCAGTAAAAACTGCCAGAGCTAATTATTTCTCTCATGTGATTGCACAAAATGTTCACAGTCCTTGTGTATTATTCAATACTATAAACTCAATTTTAAAATTTAAATGCACAGGTTGTCTTGAACCATCTATTGATCCCTGTGAAAGGTTTTTGCTATCTTTTATTGCTAAGATTAATGGTATTAGATATTCTATTACGCCTTTGAAGTCTGATCCATCTGTATTGGGTGCTTTATCTGGTTCATTTAGTGAATTTGAACCAGTATCACTTTCCCATATTAAAGATGTTGTTACCAACATGAAAATACTTCCTCTTACAGTGATATGGTTCCTCCCTAGTTGTTTATTGAGCTGATGAATGTCATCGGTCTGAGTGTTTTTTTTTCTCGATATTACATTGTAGTCTGACAAATGGCTGTGTTTCGTCAGGTTTTAAGAATGCAGTGGTTCAGCCCCTGATTAAAAAGCCGAATCTAGACCCTGTGGACCTAAACAATTTTCAGCCCATTTCTAAACAGCCATTTCTATCCAAGATAATGGAAAAGATAGTTTTTAGTCAGCTTATTTCATTTTTAAAGACAAATACGGTCTTGGATAGAGTTCAGTCAGGTATCAGAGCTTGTCATGGTACAGAATCGGCTCTTCCAAGGTAGTAAATTATCTGTTATTAGGAGTGGACCCTGGTAATTGTGTTGGCTTAGTCGTGTTTGACCTCAGTGCCGCTTTCGATACGATTAATCAAAATATTCTTATTGAGCATCCTACCTCTCCTCCCTCAGTGGTGACTCTCCAGTCGCCCATGGTACTTCCTGTCACACCAGCCCCATCTGTCAGCGAGCTCACCCCCACGTCAGTCACTTCCCTTGAGCCAGTGCGGTCAACCTCGTCCGCCCGGAGGAGGAGGAGAAGACGGGCTTCCGCCTCCCAGCCCACGCCAGCCCCGGTCTGCGAGCCAGAGCCCACGCCTGCCCCGGTCTGCGAGCCAGAGCCCACGCCTGCCACGGTCAGCGAACCAGAGCCTACGCCAGCCCCGGTCAGCGAGCAGAGCCCACGCCAGCCCCGGTCAGCGAGCCAGAGCCCACGCCTGCCCCGATCAGCGAGCCAGAGCCCACGGCAGCCACGGTCAGCGAGCCTGACGCCACGCCAACCACGCACAGCGTTCCAGCGTCGCCAGTCTCACCCACCCAGAGGAAGAGGAGAAGGGGAAAGTCCTCAGCTATCCGACCTCCGCCTTCCGCAGCTCTGTCCCCAGAACCCCCCGTGGCTCGGCCCTCAGTGTCCAGCAGACCCAAGCTCCTGCATACCATGGCTATCCAGCCAGAGCCTGAAGCCTCAAACGTCAGTGAGCCAGTGCCTGTAGCCTCGACCATCCCTGAGCCAGCGCCTGTAGCCTCGATCGTCCCTGAGCCAGCACCTGTAGCCTCGACCGTCCCTGAGCCAGCACCTGTAGCCTCGACCGTCCCAGAGCCAGCGCCTATAGCCTCGACCGTCCCAGAGCCAGCGCCAGTAGCCATGACCGTCCCAGAGCCAGCGCCTGTAGCCTTGACCGTCCAAGAGCCAGCGCCAGTAGCCATGACCGTCCAAGAGCCAGCGCCTCTCGAGCCTCCCAGGGCTCCTCCTCTCAAGTCTCTCGAGCCTCCCAGGGCTCCTCTCAGGCCTCCCAGGGCTCCGCCTCTCAAGTCTCTCGAGCCTCCCAGGGCTCCGCCTTCCGAGCCTCCCAAGGCTCCTCCTCTCAAGTCTCTCGAGCCTTCCAGGGCTCCGCCTCTCGAGCCTCCCAGGGCTCCTCCTCTCGAGCTTTCTAGGGCTCCGCCTCCCGAGCCTCCTAGGGCTCTGCCTCTCAAGTCTCTCGAGCCTCCCAGGGCTCCTCCTCCCGAGCCTCCCAGGGCTCCGCCCCCCGAGCCTTCTAGGGCTCCACCTCCCGAGCCTCCTAGGGCTCCGCCTCTCAAATCTCTCGAGCCTCCCAGGGCTCCGCCACCAGAGCCTTCCAGGCCTCCGCCTCTAGAGCCGCCTACGGGGCCATCTCCCTCGGCTCCGTCTCCTGAGCTTCCCATGGCTCCGCCTCCTGAGCCCCCAGGGCTTTACATGGTTCCGCCTCCCTTGGCTCCGCCTCCTGAGTCTCCCTCGGCTCCGCCTCCTGGGTCTCCCACAGCTCCGCCTCCTGAGCCTCCAGAGCCTCCCTCAGCTCCGCCTCCCTCTGCTCTGCCTCCTGAGCCTCCCACGGCCCCGCCCCCTGAGCTTCCCAAGGCTTCGCCTACCACGGCTCCGCCTCCGGAGTCTACCAAGCCTCTCCCGGTTCTGCCTCCAAAGCCTCCGCCGGTTCCGCCTCCGAAGCCTCCCTCGGCTCCGCCTCCGAAGCCTCCCTCGGCACAGCCTAAGCCTTCCACGGCGCCGCCACCCAAGTCTTCGACTGCTCCGCCTCAGAAGTCCTCCTTGGATCCACCAGCTCCCCCAGTGGCCACTCCACCTCCTAGGCCTCCTAAACCTGTCCCTGCCCGGTCGACGCCTCCCAGACCACCTAAACCTATCCCTACCTGGTGGTCGCCCCCCAGGCCACCTGACCCGTTCCCCTTCTCATACCCCCATGGACTGCCTGTCGGCCCTCTCGGCCTCCCTGGTCTGCCTGTCCGCCCCTTGTGCCCCCGTGGACTGTCTAATTGCTCCTTGTGCCCCCATGGACTGCCTAATTGCCCCTTGTGCCTCCTTGGTCTGTCTCTGTGTCCCTTGTGCCTCCTTGGTCTGTCTCTGTGTCCCTTGTGCCCCCTTTGGTCTGTCCGTTTTCCCCCTTTTCTAGCCCCTCTCTCCTTGAACATTTGTTTATTTTTGCTATTTTTTTGTTTCTTAGGACCGTCTGGAATCCGGTCCTTTTGAGGGGGGGTTATGTCACGATCCCTTGTTGTCTGTCCCGTGTTTCACTTGTCTATTATCATGCACTACATTTCCCAGAGTTCCTTGCCTTCATCACTGCCCATGCACTTCATTGTTCTCACCTGTATGTCGTTTAGTCATTAGTGTGTCTGTATATATAATCCTGTTTGTTCTCCATTCCCTTGTCTATCGTTGATGTTTGTGGACGCCTGTTTCCTTGGTCTTTATATGTTTATCCTAGTTGTTAAAACTCCTCGTGTATGTTTTCCGTGTTTTTGGTTTATTTCCCCATTGCGGGTATTTCCTTTGTTTTGGTTTTGTCTGTTTAAGTTTTCTCCCTGTTAATAAAGTTGCACTGCGATTAGATCCTGTCTCCACGTCTGCCTTCATCTGCAAGAGTAACACACACAAAAGAATATTATGAAAGTCAAAAGATGTATGCTGCATTAATTAAATCATGTTTGTTTGTTTTTTCTGCAAGTGTTTATTTTTGTTGGATTTTTTTTAACTTTATGTATTATTTTCTTTGTTGCATTGCTTTGAGAAGATCTTGAGTTCTTAAAATATTGCTTAACATATCAGACTGAAATGTGTAATCATTTAGAATTTTGGTAAGGTTGATTTTATATATATATATATATATATATAAACTTTTACTTTTAACTTGTGATTTATTTTTACTTTTAAATGGATTGGCTCCATTTTATTTAACGGAGCTTCTTCATGTTTACTCCAGCTAGAGCGCTGAGATCCTCCAATCTCCTCCTCCTGGATGTACCTAGAAGCAGACTAAAAACCAGAGGTGATCGAGCCTTTAGTGTAGCTGCCCCTAACCTGTGGAACAAACTTCCAGTCCATATCAGAACCTGCCCAACTCTCGAATGTTTTAAATCATTGTTAAAAACACATCTATTTTCTTTGGCATTTCCTTCGAGTTAAGTCTGTTATTTTCCTGGTAACTTTAATTTTAATATCACTACATATCGTATACTGTATATTACAAATGTAATATTGATGTACTTTTATTGTGTGAGTAGTGTCATGTTGTTGTATTTAACCTGTGAAGCACCTTGGTCAACTTTGGTTGTTTTAAGTGTGCTATATATAAATAAAATTGATTGATTGATTGATTGATTGATTGATTGATATACAGTATATACACATGTCGCCCAACCCCTAGTTGGCAGCCATTGGACTATGTTGACCATTACTTTGTTACAGGATTAAGTTCATTTCTGATTATCAAATGCTACAGCACTGGCTATTCCTTGTAGCAATGCAGAGAAAGAAAATTTTCCAATTTTCCAAAAAAAATCCTACAGTCCCCCTATGAGGATATTATTTGGAAAATTATTTGTTGTACAATGAAATTGTTTTGAAAATGCACACAGCATTATTGCCCGGGTCTCAGGAGGTGACTAAAAACCTTTATACATTTCCTACGTTTTCCATCTGAAGACACATGCATACAAGATTTAGATTTGATGAGTTTATGACCCCATAACAAAAAAAACTAAAAAAAAGACGCATGTTGTTTGCAGTCATATGGAGAGACTATAATGGTGAGACTATAACGCAGAGCTTTTTTTTTATTATTTGGCAAATAAAATCTATAATTCAGCCACAATGCAGAACACACACAGACAGAAATGAAGGGGTGAGACTCATACACAATGCAGTACACAAGCAAGTTTATTAAGTATGGCTGATACGGATTAATTGTCAAACAAATATTTCCTCTAAGGCTTTAAAAACTTATGCATGTAAATATAATTATTTCAGATGACTTAAAATATCTCTCTTTTTGGTCAACTTTAGTCTTGGTCCAGTTTGCATTTACTGTACACTGTTGTTGTTTGAACCTATCCAACCAGAATAACTATTAGGCCTCCAACATTCTTATTTTAAGGTACTCCGAAGAAACACGCGAATCCTTATTTCACATGAAGACAGACCTTTGAAATTCTGTGTTTCTACATTCTATCATCTTGGCCGTGACACAGGGCTCCTCTGTGTTATAGCGTGACATTAACACTGCATGTATGAACCAACAACGTTTGTCATTACACAACTGTTAAATTAAAGTGAGACCGGAGCACTTTGCATTCGCTTTTTATCCACTTTTTGATTTATTTTTTGCTGGAGTTTAGCAAGAACGTCCGCAAACGCAGCAGTCATCACAGTGCTTCAAGTCCGGTTCAGACGCAGTTAATCATCGCATGCTCTTCAGAGCTTGAGATGTGGAGATGGTCGGAGATCAATTTAGTCATGCAAATTGACATATTTCTTAAGGTGCATGTGTGCTTCACACCTTTAGTCATGTATACATATTTTACATCAAATATATACAACAAATAATAAAATAGGGATATATGATTTCCTTTTAAGACAGACACACACACACATCTGGTTACAACCAGAGATGAATTATTGGATCTCTGCTGCCATCTACTGGTTATACTTGTCATTCCATGTCAATTTTGGCAGCAATCTGTCCCCCAATACATGACACATTCTCATATTTTCTTAATGTTTCTACTTATAGAAGTCTAGGTTTTTACTGTTGATAAATGAATAGAAATTTGCTTGTTTGCATTTGCAAATGAATGGTGTAATTGAAAAATGTAAAGGTAGATAATATCTAAATAGCATTTAGATATTAATAGCCATCATAGCCAAAAACGTACAACTTTAGTAATTTTACTTTATTGAAGTTAGTGTTATCAGCCAACATTTCGTGATTTATTTATTTTAATTATTATTTTTAATTCGTTTTAGGTCAAATTTGGTCTACGAACAGTGCACATTGCACTGTGCAAATACATCTACTGATGCTACTGGACACATCTTCAGTGATGTTCCTGGAATCATTGGGTGTTTCGGGTCTCTCAACATCATACACCCTCATCCAGGCGACCCAGCTGTGGCTGATCAGACCCCAGCTTGTCTCCAGTTGGCAAATCTAGCTACCCTGCCCCCATGGATCTCCTCTCTTGAGCCATAGCCATCTTGAGGCTTTCTCTGCCGCTTCAGTGGTATTGCGGATGGCTCTTCTCCTCCGCACTCCATCAATGCCTAACAGACTAAAGGCTCTGGACAGGGATCGGGCTATAAAGCCCCTGCATCCTACCTCTATTGGAAGACACCTTGCTCTCCATCCGGCTTGTCGACACTCGCTGACTAGTCCTTCGTACTTGGTAAGCTTCCTCTCAAAGGCCTCCTCCAAGCGATCTTCCCAAGGGACTGTAAGCTCCAACAGAACCACTTGTTTGGTGGACTCAGACAAGAGAACGACATCTGGTCTTAAGGAGGTGGTCACAACGTGGTTGGGGAACTTGAGTTGCCGCTCCAAGTCCACCAACAGCTGCCAGTCCCTCGCAGTGGCCAGGATGCCTGCAGATGTATTTGCGGCTGGTTTTGGCTGCTCTCCAGCTCTGACGAAGGTGATGGCTTGTTTGGAGGGGCGGGGCGCTTTGCCCACTCGACTCCTGTAGCAATGGCTTCAGCAATGGCCTTCAGTACCTGGTCATGCCTCCACCTGTACCTTCCCTCTCCCAGTGCCTTTGAGCAGCAACTCAGAATGTGCTCTAGGGTTCCACGCTTGGAGCACAGTGGGCATGCTGGAGACTCCACTTTGCCCCATATGTGAAGGTTTGATGGGCTGGGAAGCACATCGTATACTGCCTGGATAAGAAACTTGATCCGATGTGGCTCTGCCTTCCACAGCTCCGCCCATGTCACCTTCCTCTCGATCGCGTTCTCCCATCGTGTCCAGGCGCCCTGTTGCCTCATTCCTACTGTCCTGCAGGTTCTCTCCTCCTCGACCACTGCTCTCACCTCCTCCTGGACAAGGCAGCGCCTTTCCTTCCCTTTGGTGGTGTCAATGTGGGGAGTTGAAAAGGAACCCAGTCCAGCCCTGCCTCTTGTAACCACCCCCACCAGTCTTTTGTGGTGTAATCTTGCCTCTGCTTGTCGAACAGCCTCCTCAGCCTTCCACTTCCGACCAGTCCTCACTTCAACCCCAGCCGTTGCCACCTTTGGATCACTTGAGTCTCTGTATATCAACACTTCCCTAGCTCTTGTTACCTTGAACTCCTCCTCCAAGGACTTGAGCGGCAGTTGCAGTTTGTTGCGGTGCCCGTAAAGTGCGATGCTACTTAGACTTTTTGGAAGCCCCAGCCATCTTCTGAGGTGGCTGCTGACCTTCCTCTCTAGGGTTTCCACAGTTGAGATTGGCACTTCGTAGACGAGTAGTGGCCACAGGATCCTGGGAAGAATGCCATGCTGGTATAGCCAAGCTTTAAACTTCCCTGGCAATCCAGACCGGTCCACTGACTTCAGCCACATGTCCAGCTCAATGCAGGTTGACTGGATTGATGCAAAGTCCCTCAGGGTGCTGTCAAACACCTTGCCTAAGCTCTTGACAGGCTTCTCAGTGATGGTCGGGATTATTACACCTGCAACACTAAACCGGGATTTCTCATCCACCTTTCCTCTTCTCAGCACCATCGATCTTGACTTGGCTGGTTTAAAATGCATCCGTGCCCACTCCATTAGCTTTTCGAGACCCTTTATAATCCACCGGCAGCCTGGAACTGATTCTGTGGTGACCGTGAGGTCGTCCATAAATGCTCTGATCGGTAGCTGACGTTGAGCTGACTTCGTCTTTGGCCCTCTGCACTCTGGTTCAGCAGACTTTGTGAGCATATTCATGGCCAGGGAGAACAGAATAATGGAGATGGTACAACCCGTGATGATTCCGATCTCGACCTTGTGCCAGCCTGATGTCACTGCTCCTGAAGAGGTTCTCATCCTGAAATTGTTGTAATAGTCAGCGATGAGGTCTCTGACTCTGCTGGGGACGTGATATTTTGTCAGAGTGAGCTGCACCAACTCGTGTGGTATTGAGCCATAAGCATTTGCCATATCGAGCCACAGCACTGACAGATTGCCCTTGTTCTCTCTGGCCTCTCTGATGAGCTGTGTTACCACTCCTGTGTGTTCCAAACATCCAGACATTCCTGCTATTCCACCCTTCTGAACTGATGTATCAATAAACCTGTTCTTTGAGAGGAAGGTGCTCAGCTGGTTAGAGACAGCACTGAAGAAGATCTTAGCTTCAATACACAACAGGGAGATGATGCGGAACTGGTCTATCTTCTTGGAGTTCTCCTCCTTCGGAATCCAGACCCCTTCGGCAACTCTCCACTGTTCAGGAATCCTGCCCCTCCTCCAGATGACACGCAGGATTTTCCACAGGCGCAGCAGGAGTTTAGGACAGTTCTTGTACACTTTGTATAAAGTACCGCTTGGTCCTGGAGCAGAGCTTGCTCGCGCTTTCTCGACAACCTCTCGAACCTCCTTTAGCTGCAACTCTGGCATGTTGAACTGCACACTTGGCCCAGGAGGATCTATCAGAGTGCTGCACTCCCCCAACTCTTGCTCTCTTGCTGGGTCGCTGTATGTTTCCTTCAGGTGATGCTCAATCTCCTCCTGAGAGCAGATCAGCTGGCCGCTACGCTTCTGCCCTAGCAGCTCCTTATTGAACTTAAAGGGGTTGGCAATGAATGCAGCTCGCTTTCGGGCTCTTTGGCGGCGGCGCCTTCGGTGCCACTCTGCCCGACGGAGGATCCTGATCTTTTTTCGTAGGATGCTCATCAGCTGTGCCAAGCCAATTCGCTCCTCCTTTCCTGCCTGCCTGTACTGCCGCTTCAGGATCTTCATCTCCTGTCTGATGTTATGGATTCTCTCCTCACGTTGGTTATTTGAGTGAGATCCTTTGGAGCCTCCTTTTTTCACCTCTTCTCCGAACCGTTCATATGCAATGCTGATGATAATCGTTGTCATGGCTTGCAGTTTCCTGTTGACGTCTCCCCTGATGGTGGTCTCCAGAATCTGGTCGACATCAATGTCAAACTGGTTCCACAGTGAGGTCATGTTAGCTGCTGGCCACTTGATCCGCCTCCTCTCAGACTTGATGCTAGTTGGAGTCATTTGCAACACTTGGAGGTTCCGGGCACTGTGGGGTGACTCCGGGCCCGGTTCCTCCTGCGTCTCACCAGGTTGAACACCTGTGCGTTGTGTTGGTCCTGTCCCCACCAGACACTTCATCCTCCCTTGGTGGATCTTTAGGCCTCGCTTGTTCTTACAGATTTTGCCACATGTACACTGCTGTCTCGTAGTCGTTTCTCCGTTGCCTTGTTCTAATGCCGTTGTGTCCGTCCAGTTGGGGTGCTCATCCTCCCCCCCTCTCGGGCATCCCTGGGGGTATTTTTCCATTAGGTTCATCGTAGCTTGTTGTGGGAGTCCCCCTCACAGAAGACACAGATTGGGTTGCCAGCCCGTTCTGCCCCGGTTGCCGTCTCTCCGAGCTGTCACCGACTCTCCGGTAGTCACCACACTTTTCGTGGTTGTCAACCAGTCTTTCCTGGTTGTCACTGATTAGATCAGGTTAAAGCTGTGCAAATACATCTACTGATGCTACTGGACACATCTTCAGTGATGTTCCTGGAATCATTGGGTGTTTCGGGTCTCTCAACATCATACACCCTCATCCAGGCGACCCAGCTGTGGCTGATCAGACCCCAGCTTGTGTCCAGTTGTGTCCACAAGAGTTAAGAGCTTGTGTCCACAAGAGTTAAGAGAATGAGAAAATATGTTTTTAAAAATCTGAAAGCTTTTAGCCCAATATACACTAAACTAACTGGTTAACACACCTGTTCCAACTCAATAGCATGATTCCCGTCGTCTGCAGCACTGGATCAGTCTTTGAACCTTGTCTTTGAATCGCAGTCACTCTCATACTGTGGTAAGTGTAGATCGATCACGTCCCGTCCTCTTTGCATTTGTTGGGCAGCATTTGGGGTAAGAGATTTGCTCCTAAAGGAACAGCTGTATACCAGATGTCATCGGTGACAAGAGACCTCTATTTTGCAATAGCATCCAGCTGCAGACCCGCAGCACCACCAGTTTCAGAACCCCAGCGCCAGAACCTGAAGTGAGGGGCGGAGCTTACGTTCTAAACCGAGTAGCGCCACCTAACGTTTCGGAGAGTAGGCTACACCACCAGTTTCAGAACCCCAGCGCCAGAACCTGAAGTGAGGGGCGGAGCTTACGTTCGAAACCGAGTAGCGCCACCTAACGTTTTGGAGAGTACTTTGCTTTTATTACAAACGAAACATCATACTTTATACGTATGTTATAATGATACATTAAGGTACAGTACAATAAGCATTTTAAAACATTGATCTTGTGTAATATAATTGTATATAGTTATCCGTTTCATTGTATTATGAGAGTTTCTTCCTGATCATGATGGTGAAAAAAATGCTTGAAACTTATGGGCATTTTATATAAAATATACTTTATTTCACAAGAACATGTGCAGCATGCATTTTTCTTTGTGTAAAATAAAACATGTCAAAAAACTAAAAAAGAGAGAAAATTCAGCATAATTTTAAAAGAAACAATAAAAATATATACAACAAATGACCAATTCACCCCTAGGCCCATTTTATCATGACAATCCTGTATAAATTAAACTTAAAATGTATCAAATGAGGAATTCACTCTCAGGCCCATTTTGTCCTTACATTCTTGCTAAAATAACTCCATGTCATCCCTGAACACAAAATGAAATAGAAAGGGCTCTCTGGAAGCTTCTGACTGTTCCAGGAGATTGTTGCAGGCCTTTTCCTTGTGGTCTTCATTCATTCGAAATGTCTCTATAAGAGATGAAAGTACCACACAATAATCTCAACGTAAAAAAAACCCTCAACTATAAGGTAACATTAACTTACAAACAATACATATAACAGAGGAACGTGGAACAAACACTTTAACACCTTCACAAGATGTCTTCAAAACGTCACCACAAGGCTCATTTACAACACGCAAAAATGTATCGAACCATCCGTAGATTTTTTTTTTAATACAATAAAGTATGACAACATATTCAAGCTTCATTAAGATGATAAAGTTATGCACAAATTAAATATTTAGCAGATAAAGGCTGAACTTAATATATGCGATAATTTTTCACAACATGATGTCAAAAACGTTAGACAACGTTACACAACTCTCCATGCTCTCCGCCATGCTTGTCTCATTGTCAATAACTCCGCCCCTCACTTCAGGTTCTGGCGCTGGGGTTCTGAAACTGGTGGTGCTGCGGCTCTGCAGCTGGATATGTCTCCTATTTTGGGCTGCAGATAGAGCGCTTTTGCATCAGAAGGGATTTTGCGAAGATATTCCTCCAAAGAGGCGACTGGACACAACGGGTTTCCAGACTCTTGAATCATATTAGCACCCTTCCGATTTTTCCTGGCCATTTTAATTGGATTGTTTGCCTCCTCGTTGAACGTCATTGTAAAATATTTTCATCCGGTTAAGTCTTGATTCAGATCAAACGAGTCTGGTTGCAGGTGTCGGTTGCCCTACTTGACCGTGTCCAAAATGTAGTTGAATGTCATACAAGATTTGGTTTAATTACCCTTTGGGGTTGCAGGTGAGTGTTTCAGTATGTGCTGGTCTTCAGCAGAGATTGGGGAAAGTGTGTTGTTTTACCCCTACCTGAGTGTCGGATCTGTTTGACAACTCCTTTAAAAACATTGTTGCGGGCATGAATTCAGCGTCCATCATCAGATTCCACTCTTGAATCAGGGGAGGTTCATTGATGAAGCGGTACAGTTCAGCTCAAAGACCAATATAGTTGCTGACACCATACAGTTCACCCTTGCTTGTCCGAAAGGAGCCGTATAATCCCCGCAGTACTGGGCTTAACTCTGACGTTTCGGCAGATTTCAGGTCAATGGTTATCTCTTTTTCACGTAACCACATTTTAAAACCGCTCATAGAACATACTGTTTGCCTTATAGTATTCAATTCACTTCTCTAGCTCCTCCAAATCTACAGATGAATTGTTTGCACACCTGGATATTTGTGTTGTTAACATGGGCTCCTCTCCCTCCATTTCTTCCTCATCGCTTTCACACTTTAGGTCAAACATTGTATTCATGAGAAAAATTATCTGCGGACCAAGTATATTTGTGCTATTGAAGTTTTACTGGAGTCAAATTAACCTTTTTTAATATAATATTAAATTATAAAATTATATAATACATTTATTATAATTATGTGATCAGGAGTGTTTTCATCATGATTCATCAATTCTCTCATTATTTACTCACCCTCATGCCATGACAGACGTGAAGTTTGACTTTCTTTCTTTTGCAGAACACAACAAAGATTTTTAGAAGAATATTTCAGCTCTGTAGGTCCATACAATGCCAGTGAATGGTGACCAAAACTTTGAAGCTCCAGAAAGCACATTCAAGCAGGAAAAGTAATCCACAAGAATCCAGTGGTTAAATTAATGTCTTCTCAAGCGATCTAATCGATTTTTGATGAGAAAAAAACTAAATATAACAATTTTTATTCACTGTAGCTTGCCATTTGCTTCTTGTTCTTTTGGCATTTAATGGCGGTTACTAAACAAACGATAGGTGCATTCCCGCCACCTACTGGGCTGGAGTGTGGCCCAATGATGGAATGCCAGTAGTACCCACCTTCTAAATCCCAGTTCTACCTTTCTTACGTATCTCATTAATGCAGTATACATTTTCTGATGATTCAAGCCATTATGCAGCAGTGTTTTAAGTGTAAGATTTCCTATCTCCATTTCTCTTATTTCTTCCAGAAATACTCTTTCATTTTCATTAGCACTACAATCTATTAGTATGCTCTACAGTTTCTGTAATCTACAATTCCCAGACTCATGTTTGTTCATTCTATATAGGGAATCATTTAGAGCTGAGTGCCCAAGGCGAAGTGTTATTGTGTCTTCTCTTCTACTATCAAAATTCCCTCTTTCACCTCATACTTGATTTTGAATATGGTAAAGATGTCTTCCTCTTCCCTCCTCATTCCAAAATTCTTGCCAATTCCCTTTTATAGCTGTTCTGATTTTGGCCTTATCTTCTTTACTTAGTGGGATATTAATTTCTATATGTGATCATTTCAGCACCTGCTTTGCTAAATGTTCAACTTCCTCATTTCCATCCACTCCCACGTGTGCTGGAACCAACAGGAAACACATCTTAATTCCTAACATATTTACTCTATACATACTTTAAAGAATATCATATAAAATGTCTTGTCTTGAGGATCTCCCGTGAATAAAGTTTGATAAAGCAGAGAATGAGTCTGAGCATATAACCACGTTCACTGGCCAAGTGTCCTCCATCCACCTGATAGCTAATAATATTGCTTCCATCTCTGTTGAATAAACTCCTACTTGGTCAGATACTCTTTTACCAATTTTAACTTGAAAATGTGGGACATATACAGCTGCTGAAGCTCGACCTGTTTCAGGATCTTTAGAACCATCAGTGAAAATTGTAAGCATGGAGTCGTAATTCTGTTCTAGATACTGATTTATTATTGCATACTTTACTATTGCTCTATTTTTTATCATTAATCATTTCTTGCAGATTAAAATCTACTAATGGTAAAGGGAATAGCCAAGGTGAAATAGGTGACACTACTACTGTGGGGCTCACTTCTACATTTGTTATTCCACATGATTGGACTTCTTCTGCAATCCATCCAAAACTTCTTAACTTGGCTGACTCATATTCCCAGCATTTTACCAATACTTTTTAAATAGAGTCCCTTTAATCTTATCCAGTAAGCTTGCCATTGCAGTCTCTAGGCACAACCATGATTTCAAGTTTGATTACACTTCCTAATGCTTGACGCATGCGTGCAGACCATAAGCCCATGTAAGACTCAACTCCCACAGAATGACTCAAGGGACATAAAGACATCACCTTTCAACCAACCTTTGACTTTTGCTTATTCATTAATTTTTTTGTTGTTGTTGAAGAGTGTGATTAATGTGATTTCAATAGCTAATCACACATAAAAATAAAGAAGAGAAGATACTGGCACACACTGCATTACATACAGAACAACATCAGCCTACATGTCATCCAATAATGTGTAGAATACCCCAGGGTCATTTTGAACTACTTTATTTTATTCAGTTAAATCTAAATGATTATTTATTGTTAATACAGAAGAAAACACTGGTCCAAACTCCAGGGTCTATGTTCACTCAATTGTGTTTTATCACAAATACAGTTAATGTTCTTGTATGTCTATTCATGAATTAAAACTAGCCAAATAGATTAAACAATTTGTTAATAAAGGGCATTTTGTTAAGAGAACAATAGCAGAATTCCAATTTTGCTTGTGCTATTGTTAACTTAACAAATGTACCTTAGTCTAAAATACCCTACTTGTAGACCATTCTCTTGTATTAAAATATACTGCAAGTTTACTATACTTTATCATGTAAATAATATAAATACATATGCTTTGTGTTAGTCTCAACAACATTACAGATCAGGTTAGTAAAACTGTCAATTCAATTTTGACCACAAATATCAGCTGCCTAGAAGTCTGAAATGTTGCATTTAAGTGTTTCTTCACATGCATCTTGAAGTAATTCACAATTATTCAGATTTCACATACACAGAACTGAAATATTTTGGTATAGTCAGAAAAAGGTACACTACAGAATAATGGGCCCTCTATCGCCTTCTGTGGTTGAAACTTAAAATTGCAAGTTACTTATGAAGGAACTTTTCTTTTTATTATTATTAAAAAAATTTTACATCAGTTGTGCACTGCTCTTCCATGTGGATAACCGATGGTTTGAGGTATTTATGGTCTGTGATCTCCATATCAGTGCAGATCTGACTAACTACACAAAGAGTCACTGATAGTAAGAAGAAAGTCCTATATGATTAGATCCAAATACACTCAACTGGCTGGGTAGCTAACTTTCCTAAAATAACAGGCACAAGCTATGCAATTTCTCACAAACTACTGAGATAACTATCAACCCACTGAAATATCTTTCTGCAAGAAAAAAAGCCATCTCTGGGTCAGTCTTAAATCCATTCAGATCTTGCACTTGTCACCACTTTTGAAAAGCCAAGCCAATATTTATCCTTGTTTTAGCACGCACTCTGTCATCTTTCCCTTTTGCCTGCAGGCTTTCCACAGTTTGATGTTTCTTGGGGTTGACCACAGATGATTTTCCAGAGGTCAACAAGGGTTGCTGTTTAAGACTATCCATGTTCAGTGCTAGCTAGCTAACTAGCTTCAAGTTCTATGCATCTACTCTATTTACTGTACTATCACTCCCCCTCCATTCCTCACACTGAATTTCATTGCCACCCACCTACCACCGACCCTCCCTTTCCCTTGCCCCTACACATGTGCCATAGTAGCCCAACTGTTTCTTTGTGTATAGACATGACGTAAACACTCAAGGATTTCCCGCCAAACAAAACCTGACAGCTTAGAATGTTAAATCATTGTTGTAGGCTTGCTGTAGTAACTCTGGGTTTGGCAAGAACACTGTTTTGAACACAGATTTATTTTTTTATGAACTTGGTCAATTAAGGTATTTTGTTCATTACTGATTCAATATTTAATTAGAAATCTTTTCTAGTGTAACCTTAAACGGTTGAGGTTTCAGTGTAAAATACTTGAGGGAAAACATTGCTATTGGGAAGAAAATAATAATGCAGGTCTTACATCATTTATGTTCGATCTTCATCTCATCTCATGAGAACATTATAGTGTAACAATTTTCTTGCTATCTAGAACCACAAGACACCACTTAAGGAAATTAAACTGGCCATTTTGCCTCTAGAGCAAGTAATGTCAAAGAAACTGTTTACAGGACATACATACAGACATATTCATGTTTGTGAGGACAGTTGCTCTTGAAACATAAGAGTGGTTTTATGAATCTACATAATACATAATACAATAGTGAAATAAAAATAAGAATGCTGGATAAGAATAATGGATTTTTTAGGTACTGCATCACTATAAAGTCAATAAAAATGACCCTGCTTACTTTCCAAATACATGTTCCTGGTCTTAATGAACATGATTCATCTGTGGACATTATTTTAAAGAAATAAATATTTGTCAGAATGTAATATAGCACTCTGCTTCTAAAGTGACTTTCCTTTTCAAATAACTTCCCCAAGCCCTCTTATTTTTCAACCCCTCTTCCCCAACTGTCTGGCTCAATTCTAATACCAAGATCCAAACAATTTCTGGTAGATATAATCAATCTCATTGTTCTCATTGAATGTCCTGTTTCACTCACACTGCATAAGTAAAATGTGTTGCGAATGCCATTTCATGTTGAGTTTAAGTGTTTGCATACAATATGACTGAATGTAAGTCATGTTAGTTTGCCTTGTTTGTGACTACAATAAAAGCACCCTTGATCCACGGTGAGCACTCTAGGGGTCTGCTGGTGTGTCTCTCAGTGTAGGATGGCCAGCAGAAGGCGCTTGAAATCTCCACCGCATTCTGAGCGGATTGCGTCTTTCAGAGACACATCATATTTCTCCAGGTACATGTCTTTGATGGTCTCCAGATCAATCTATTCAAACAGAATAGTGTCCATTAAAGGTGGTGATCATCTAACAAGTAAATCTCATATCATTGGCTAATTTCAGATAATCATACTATGCTACACTTTCTATTTCTACAGTATGCATTATGTACAGTGTGCACAGTACTGTATGTGAACATTATGTTTGCATGAAATATCCATATTTATTAATATCCAAGGGGCAGTGGTGGCTTGGTGGTCAAGGCCACTGGCATCTTGGCAAGGCCCTTTACCCCACCTGCTCCAGGGGCGCCTTACCATGGCTGACCCTGTGCCCTGACCCCAGCTTAGTTGGGATATGCGAAAACTAGCAGCCAGTGGTAGCTCAGCGGTTAAGGCTCTGGGTTACTGACTGAAAGGTTGGCACCGCAAGGCCCTTGACCCTATCTGCTCCAGTGGTGCTGACCCTGCACTCTGACCCCAGCTTAGTTGGGATATGTGAAAACAACTGCATTTCATTGGCTCTGTACCTGTACTCTGCACAATGACAATAAAAAAGTTGAATCTGAATATGTTTAATTTTTACATTTATGCATTTGGCAGACGCTTTTATCCAAAGCAACTTACAGTGCCCTTACTACAGGGACAATCCCCCCGGAGCAACCTGGAGTTAATGTCTTGCTCAAGGACACAATGGTGGTGGCTGTGGGGATCGAACCAGCGACCTTCTGATCAACAGTTATGTGCTTTAGCCCATTAATATGGCCTATTAAATGTGTCAAAATGTGCAGTATACAATCAAAGCAATACTGTAACCCCCCATTGCAATTCTCTCAACTTGACCTTCCATTTCCAGTGTGATGAATGACCCAGAAGAAATATTAGCCACAATTGTAGATTTTGTATTTATTCATTAATTTATATTTAAACTCGTAACTACAATTTTATCAGAGCCCCAAAATTCAAAATTACCTTTTTTTATTTCTGAGATGATAACGACACCCCACTCGGTGAACTGGACATGCATATCATGTCACAAATGAAGCGTACTATTTTAAACATTTCTCATTGGCTACAGCAGGGGTCGGCAACCTTTTACAAGTTTCCTGGCAAAAAATATTATCAGCATAATAGTTTGAGTGAAAAGTCTGTGCAACACATGATGATCAATGTTGTCCAGCATGATTCATGAAAATTCCACTGAGCATCTTGTGTGCTTCAGTGGGAGCAAGAAACCCCGTTAACACGGTTCAATTTGATTAGTGACCTAGAAATTGTGTGGGATCCTAAACATTTCTTTTTTTCTGTCATAAAATTGTCAAAGTCCTGAAATATTGTTTATTGCCAGGTTTAATATAGATTTTTGTTTTGTTTTTAGTTAGTTAAGACTTTTGTGTTTATGTTTACTCTTCTAGTGAGAGTCACCTTCATCATGGTATATGGAGCGTACAGTATATGCTGGACAATAAATCTCAAACATTGATAGTGTATAATGTGGTAACTCAAAAACAAACACAAAGACAATGTTAAGCTTCATTTAATGAACCAATTTGTTGTACATCAGTAATGTCCTGACTATACTTTGTGATCAGTTGAATGCCACTTTGGTGAATTAATGTACCAATTTCCTTCCGAAACAGCAAAATCTGTACATTATTCCAAACTTTTGTCTGCTAGTGAATAAATATTTTTATGTTTTTATTATTTAAGTAAGCAGTAAACAGTGTTTACAGTACAGTCCACATTTAGCAGTATGCAATTATTCCATTCTGAACATAATCACAATCATTGCTTATACAATTAAACAACCTAACATTACTCGAAACACACAGAATGAGAATTGGTATCATACCTCAGAGCGACACACAATGATGCGGATGAGAGTGTCTTCATCAGTTCCAGCACCTTTCATTGCAGCGTTCAGCCTCCGAGCGAAGAACAGCTGAGGGTTCTTAGCACACCGCACTGTGGGTTAGAGAGTGTTAGCCGCTTAGCCATTCTTATTTTCCTCTTTTCATTCTTTATTGTTTACATTAGAAAGTATTTTTATTAACTTTACACCTTATTTGGTTGATTTGCCATTTAAATCAATGAAAACTGCATGCATATATTATTGTAGTATTTGTATATGAAAGTATGTTTGTAAAAGTAATGTTTTTGGACTTTATATTGACACCTATTGTTGCAGATGCAGTGTCATACAAAAGCAAAAGTTTCAGTTACTGATGCCATTGTAGAAATGCACTGTTTGCAAGCTTTTTATTTCATTTTCTTAACCCATGATTAATTCATTCTGCAGCCAAAGGTGTCTGATAATAGTGATTTTATAGAGATAAAGGAAGGATTTTTGTATATAATTTTACACATTTGTTAAAAATACTATACATTTTTCAAATGTGGAAAATCTTCCTTAGAGCTAATTTAAATGAAACAGTATGTTTTAATACAAACCAAGTGTGGTGTAGCAGTCATTCAGGGTTCCAGAGGTTTCCTTATCAATTACATCCAAAATCTCTGTTCCAGAAATCTGAAGGAAACAAAGGTGAAATCTAACAGTGATTCAGTGCTAGAGGGAATCTGAGACAACTGTGGACTTATTGTACTACGCCACTACCAGGAGCTTAAATAAAAGCACAAACTCACGGCTTCATAGGCTTTGAATGTGGCCTGCAGTTGCATGTAGTTTCTGTTGGCCAGAATGTAGCTGAAGGTGGACTCATCTGTGCCAAAACAGCCCTCTCCAGCCTGACAGACAACAACAAACATTAACGAACTGAAAGAGGCCTGGAAATGTGACTAAATATTTATGTAATTATTTGTCATTAAATATTCCAGAGTCATTTAATTCATATCCATAGGTATTCATACATACAGTGTGCACATATCTTATTTTTCTTTAAGACAGACAATGAATGGTACAATATCAATGTATTCATAGCTTTTAAAATGTGAACCCATGTATGTACATCTTTAGAGATACAAATCCTCATTTGTATCCTCATCCTATAGTCATATCTTGGAATTTCTGAAGGCAAACAAAACCAGTTACATTTTGCTACAATCAGTAAAGCAATAGAAGAGTACAAATTTTAAACAGAGGGAAAACTGATAGCTTGTCCATAGAAATTATGAAAATGTATAATAGTTCTTCCAACTTTAACAATGGTATTTGAATTAAGACTTTGACCACATGAAGAACCATGCATGACTCCAACCATGATAAGTAACTATGGTTCCTATATAAAAAAACAGCATCCCCTTCCCACTGTGCCCTTCAAGGGGCGCAAAAATATAATTTGGAAAATGCCTATAATGGTCTGAGCGGCTGCAAGGTCGAGACCAATCCATGAATGAACGCATCTGCTTTAAATTCACACAACTCTTTCCATTCTGTACGGATAATTAATCCAGGTAAGGACTAGCTCTGTTGATAATGATCTGTGCTGCGCAGTTGAGACCGGTCCACGAGTAAATGCACCTGCTCTGCATGCGGTCACGCCGCTCTAACCATTGAGCCATGCTGACATTTGGTGCAGAAAGCGTTGTTTTGTTCCACTTTTGGAGCGAGCAAAATGCGCTCCAAAAATAAAGTTTGAATGACAAGGGAAGGCTCATTAAAATTCACGAGGAACGCGCTAACTGATTGGTCAGTGAGACGTTCAGTGCACCTGCCATCCAACGTTTCTGAAATTAGTTTGCGGGCCTGATGAAATGAAGTGGCAGGCCAGATTCGGCCAGCAAGCCTTGAGTTTGACACCTGTGGCAGACTGCTGATTTGTCCAAAAACTCAAATCTGTAGGATTTGTAATGCAGGGACACATGGCAAACGCTACAGATTTTAGCTTTAGACAGATCAGCAGTCTGTCAATCAGGAGAACAATCATTCAAACAGAGTTTCCAATAAAAATGACTTAAAAAGTGAGTTCAGAATAAACTTAATTTTTTAGCCCCACACATTTCAGCCCTCCAAAGCTCTCACAGTGAATGTTAAAGTCTCCGATAGGGCATATTCGCACCCTGTGTTGTTGCTTGTTGCTGTTCTTCTTCTATGCTTTGTTTTGTGTTCTAATTCCAAGTTAAATAAACATCGTGCGGCAGCTCTGTTTATTGGAGCATGCGCATAACAGTGAGGCCTATTGCGGTCCGATTGACGCGTATACATGCTGGACGGAACCAATCTACAATTACATTATCTAGGTCTGTTAGTTTGATTTAGCAAAAACTGGACACAAACGCATAATACAATAAACAACTCCCCAAACAAGCAGAAATCTTGTGTATTACGTGCCTAGGCCTGCTTGGCTGAAAGGCTTAAATGGCTCGATATCTGACTCATAATGTCTATATGTACCAGGAAAGCCCTTAGCTTATTTAACTAGTGACTTAGCCTAGCTATGTGTAGATGTATTTAAACTACTGACCAAAGAAAGCAATGTGTGCCAGTGCCTGATTTGTCAACAGCTTATCTTGATGAAGACGCACTTCTATTGGCTTGACATATCATATGTGGGCTAGCTGACTGGATAACACATAACAAGTTCATGACTGAACAAAGTCATTTGAACTACTTTGAGTTATGCGTAGCTTATAGCTTGGGATGCAAAAGAGTTTCAAAGTAGCTTCCCTAACACTAATAAATACAACAAAATCAACCACATGAAATCAATATTCTAAAGTCTCTAAAGTTGTACATCCATAAAAGAGTTAACGGGTTAGGGCACCTAGACACTAAAGAAAGTTCTGATGTAGTGTTTGATGAAAATTAATCCATAAGAACCATTTTGAGGGTGTGGAAAGTTAAAGAGATCATTTTGAAACCAAGCGGAAAAACAACTAATTGGATTTCCAAAAACACAACAGGTCACAACAGGTCTGTAAGAAATTCTCAATGGCCAAAAAATGGTTTAAACTTTTGGTTGCATGATGGAACGGCACTTTCGCGAACTCTTGCATTTCCTCTATGATCTTGCCATGCATCATCTCCACTGAAATCAATGTCTTCACAGTGTTCTCTAACACAACGTAAACTCTAGTCAGTGTGCAGGTGCCCTTATAAGCTATTCTATACATGTTGAAAATGTACATTTTTGTGTCTATCTAAAGGTGTACTAGAGCTCACTTTACGTATGAATATGTACAAATAGTAATGAGATCGCACTGAAAGTCTCCTACTTCAAACAGTGAGACGGCATCTTGCTCTGCCAGCGTTTCGTCCACATTGTAGCTCTCATCTCTGTTACCCTACGAGAGAGAGAGAGAGAGAGAGAGAGAGAGAGAGAGAGAGAGAGAGAGAGAGAGAGACAGTATTAACTGACAGTCCTAACTGAGGAGAGTGAAATCCAGTCTGAGTCACGTAACTGAACCTTGCCTGTGCTTAAAGGCGGATCTAAACCACTGCCAAACAGCAGAGCTATCATGACAAGAGGAAGAGGGAGGAGTACTAAACACAGGCATTATTTCACTCATGTCTGCAGAGGAGTCATTTTGTAAGATGTAAGCAACTATTTTGAGAAAATATTAAGAGGTATTTACCTGGAGAAGCAATGTCAGGAGTCTCCTCACATCCCCACTCGTGTCTCCTTCAATGTCTGACTCCAAATCCCTGTCATGCACTGTAGAAGATATATATGAGTGCTATGCAAATAAAAATGACTTGACTTGTTGGAAGATTTTTCATCCAGGAAACTGTAAACTTTGAGTTCAAGTGTGAAAGTAGAGTGGTATTAAAATGAATCACTGTTACCTTGGGTGTAGGTCTCTTTGTAAGTTGCGATCTCCTAATAGAAAACATGTAGTGTGTGACTCATTTTACATTCTAAACACTCATTAATACAAAACACAGTTGCAATGGAAAACATTTGCCTCTTCTTTGGCAACTGTGACAAATACAGGAACTAGCTCAGAGCCTTTTGATTCAAAACAGAGTAACATACAGCATTAGTGGCAGTGCACAGTATCTCAACAAGGACATCCTCGTCTGTGCCCGCACCCTTCATGGCCTTCCTGAGCTCTTTCACTGCAAACACATGAGGAGGATCCAACATGGCGATGATGGCCTTCTCAAAGTTACCAGACAGCTCACTCTTCAACACCTCCACCAACTCCTGCACGGAAAATAGTAATCTGTGATCGTCCGCTCTTCGTTTTTAAAGATGTCAGAATGTAAACTAGTTTAAACAATTTAAAGAATACAGTTTTTAAAGTACTCACATCATCATATTTCTCAAAGTATGCATGTTTGATTTCCAATCTTTGAGCTGCACAGCGATTGGCCAGTATATCTATGATGGCTTGCTCATCAGTGCCTTTAAAAATAAAAATGATAAATTAATCAATCTAATTCATCTAAACTGGCTCCACCGGTGTGAAAATTGTCATAAGTTTAAAACATTGCAAAAAACAATGCAAACATAGTGTGACAGAAATAATAATAGTTAGGTATATTGAAACATTATTATTTATGCATAACATACTTTAAGATAGAAAATGCAGTATGAGAGCAGCCCTATATTGTGCTTATGAGTTGAAATGGATGACCATTCTGTTTTTTAAGCAAAAGACAATATCTCCTTGTACAATGAACATACTGCTGAAGTCCGATCATATGACAACTTGTTTGCTCACGGCAATATACAATATATACATTACATCCCTAACAAACATTTTGCTGAGTTCATATCACGTGAGAAATGTGCTGAGGTCAAATGGCATGTAACTTGTTAACAAACAAGCAACTATACATAAGTATATCCTATATAAGTGTAAGGGGGGTTAGACGACACCCAAGCTTCTGCCCCCGGCCGGGTGGTAAGAATAAAGCTGAGGAAAAGACTGCGCTGTGTCCTTTGTGTGTTTGGAACACTCTCACTCATGTGAATTTCAGGTGGAGAACTTCCATGACAATGAGTAGATTTAAAAACAATAGAAAGCACTAAATATATAAGGTAAATAACATGTCCAAAAACTGAACAACGTGAAGATGTTTGGTTTAAATGTACAAAGTGTGTATTTGAGGTGCTGTTACAAGTCAGCAATTCTTCATTTCAGATTATTAAGTGCTGTAAAAGTATTGTTCATTGTCAGTTCTTGTTAACTATTTACAGTAGTTACAATATTACAGTATAACTGCACAATAAGAAAATGTAGTTTTAGATGAAGAAATTATCACAACACAAGACACTGCTGACAATGCTTGAAATGTCCTGTTAACTACAAACTCAATGAGCCAAAAGTTGGCCAGAATATGTGCAAAAGTGAATACAAGAAAACATTACAAAAATCATGTAGCTACAGCAATGTGGTGGAAAATGTAAAAAAAAATCAAACTACATATTTTAAATATGGCCTAAACACATCTTGAATATATATATATATATATATATATATATATATATATATATATATATATATATATATATATATTGTCATGTTTAAATGTGCTGTTTTTCATGTTTTGATTTCATGTCTTGTGTTTTGTACAGATCTCATTTTTCCTGTTCCCGCCGTGTTTCATAAGTTTTGTTCTTATTGGTTCCTTTGTTTATTAGTCTTGTCTTGTTATTGGTTCATTGACTTGTTATCTTGTTATCAGTCTTGTATTTTCATTGGTGTTCTTGTTTACTTGATACCATGTCAGAGTATTTATAGCCCTCATGTCATGGATCATTCCCCAGCCGCTGCCAGTGCTCATGAGGTCAGAGGTTGTTCCCTTATCACAGTTACTGTACACTTTATCAGTTCAAACCAGTCTGGCCATTCTCTGTTGACCTCTGTCATCAACAAGGTATTTCCATCCACAGAACTGCCACTCACTGGATGTTTTTTGTTTTTGGCTCCATTCAGAGTCAATTCTAGAGACTGTTGTGTGTGAAAATCCCAGAAGATCAACAGTTACAGAAATACTCAAACCAGCCTGTCTTGCACTAACAGAGAGGTCAACAGAGAATGGTCAGACTGGTTTGAACTGATAATGTCTACTGTAACTCAGATAACCACTCTGTACAATTGTAGTGAGAAGAATATCATATATTCTTCTCACTCAATATCAGTGCTATTCTGAGATGTGAGTTGGTGCTGTTTTGGTGGCATGAGGGGGATATTAGGCAGGTGATTATAATGTCATGGTGACATTATACAAACACTTGTTCATATATTTTGGAATTGTCCCTACTCGACTTGTTTTTGGTCTGATTTCTGCAAGATTGTTAGAGATCATATAATTCCCAGCTTTCAACTTTGTTTTGAAAATGTTTTTATTCGGGTTTTTTAGCTATGACATGTCTCTTCATAAGGAATATTATTTGATTAATGTTCTGCTTTTCTTGGCAAAGTTTAGTATTCATAAATGTAAGTATGGTGGTTATAAACCATTCGTTTTAATTTTTAAGGTTCAGCAATACCTAAGAACAATTTCTAATTTGAGTAACAAGAAAGCTGTAAAGTGTATTGAAATATGTAAACAATTTGATATTTTTATTTAAACTGTTTATTTATTTTCCTTTTTGTTGTTGTTTGTTTTAATATACCTCTTGGCTCTAGATGTAAAAGTTTAGTAAGCATTAATTTAAAAAAATGTCTGACGTAGGTGTAAATTGACGGGTCCTTAAACAAGCCCTCATAATAAATCTCCAACTGATTGACAAATTCACTTGTGAAATGGATTAATGTGAACTGTGTGCCAATGATTAACTTATGATCAATAATATGGTAATAAACAATACATTGTATTCTAAAGCTGCTTTTTGAATGGTCTTATCAATGATTAACTCTTCTGCTACAGGAATGTAATGCATTTTAATTATCTGAATATTTTATGTATATATATATAATATATATATCATTTATAAATATTTAAAGATAACTATATATAATTATATATTGATATAAATATGTATAATCATTATATATTGAATTATTGTTATATGAGGGGCTTTCTTAGCAAATATTTGTTTATGTGATTAATCGCGATTAATTAATCGGGACATCATGTAATTAATTTGATTAAACATTTTTAATCGATTGACAGCCCTAATATATATATATATATAATGTATGTATAATCAGTTGAAGTCAGAAGTTTACATACAGCTTAGCCAAATACATTTAAACTCAGTTTTTCACAATTTCTGACATTTAATCGTAGAAAACATTCCCTGTTTTAGGACAGTTAGGATCACTAATTTGTTTTAAGAATGTGAGAGATTTATTTCAGCTTTTATTTCTTTCATCACATTCCCAATGGGTCAGGAGTTTACATACACTTTGTTAGTATTTGGCAGCATTGCCTTTAAATTGTTTAACTTGGGTCAACATGTTGGGTATTCTTCCACAAGCTTCTCACAATAAGTTGCTGGAATTTTGTCCCATTCCTCCTGACAGAACTGGTGTAACTGTGTCATGTTTTTAGGCCTCCTTGCTTTTTTCCCACACACTTTATCAGTTCTGCCCACAAATGTTCTATCATAATGAGGTCAGGGCTTTGTGATGGTCACTCCAAAACCTTGACTGTGTTGTCCTTAAGCCATTTTGCCGCAACTTTGGGAGTATGCTTGGGGGTCATAGTCCATTTGGAAGACCCATTTGTGACTGAGCTTGAACTTCCTGGCTGATGTCTTGAAATGTTTTTTTCAATATATCCAAATAATTTTCCCTCCTCATGATGCCATCTATTCTGTGAAGTGCACCAGTCCCTCCTGCAGCAAAGCCCCCCCTGAACATGATGCTGCCCCCGAGGCTTGCCTCAGCTTGCAAGCCTCACCCTTTTTTCCCCCCAAACATAACAATGGTCATTATGGCCAAACTGTTCAATTTTTATTTCATCAGACCAGAGGACATTTCTCCAAAAGTAAAATATTTGTCCCCATGTGCACTTGCAAACTGTAATTTGGCTTTGTATGGTGGTTTTGGAGCAGTGGCTTCTTCCTAGCTGAGCAGCCTTTCAGTGTAAATTGTTAATAAACTCATTCTTGCATAAATTGCCCCATTTAGTACAATGGGAAATGTACATAAGAATGCATTTATACACACATTTTTTATACTCATGTTTTATGAATGAGCATCAATGAGTTGATTTAGTCACTACACTGCATGTTTTAGTTTGCATATCTATAAGAGTATCGCTATGTGGGTGCAAGCATTTCAATGAATATTTTATAAGCATAAAATATTTATAAGCATAAAATATAGTAGCGGTGCCATCTACACATTGCACGTTGCAGAGACTGCCGCTTTGCTCTTTAGATTTTAATTGTTTTGAATAGTTAGTGAAAAATATTTTAATACTGTAGCATTTATATGTATGTATATAAATATATATGCTACAGTCTACACTATATAGTATACTATTAGCATTTTTAAGGCATGATACAAGCATTTGTCCGCTTCCTTATTATCTAATAAAAACAAAAACAGATTGAAGTTTGATGCTTTTATTTCAAAGATCCTTATAAAGGTTTTGAAGTCATTGTGCTCTGATGTTGTTCTGGCAAACTTTTTCTCACAACTACTTCCTGCTGTTTCAGATGATATTTTCTCTGGGCTGCCCCGTCACTTCACAGAATAGTACAACGGCATGCACGTCAAGTATAATCGCCTCTAGAGTTTGGGGAGGTGCCAGGCAAAAGTATAAATAAGGCTTAAGTCTCCATGTGGTTCCAATGAGTAGGACAGGTCAGTTCCAATCCTAATGTTCTCAACTTAATAAGTTTGGCCAATTAACCAGATAAAAAAAATGAACAAAAAACAGGGGGAAACAGTACTCCTCTAAAATGTCCCTTGTTAAATATTTGTTTGACTCACAAAAGTGAGTATATATGTATTTATGATACACAGAGTACACTTCTGGCCTAGAACAAGTTGTAACAACTAATTGTGAAAAATGGACAAAATGAACACATGCATTACAGTTGAACAAAGGATATACAGAATGTACAGTATATATACGAATGGCATGGGTATCTTACCTAAACCTTTGCAGGCTTTGCGGATGGCCTTTATGTCAGCGACGACATCGAAAGCGTCATAAGGAACAACCGTTGGCTGTCAAATAAAACCATAAAAGAAAATCATCATGCTTTCAGAATGAACAGTATCAATGGTCATCATAATTAAGTAATAATGTATTAGATGCCATGCAAAATCTGTCCTGACTATTTTTACAAAGGGTTACTACATAATACAAATATTAAGTTCACAAGTTTAATATTAGAACGAAGAACAGGTGATTTGTGCTGTGTTGACCAATTGGTCTCCTGGGCTCTCCATTTTATAATGTTGCAAGGAGGAGTTTTACAGGGGCGGTTATAGTGTAGATTCTTCGTTTAAAGTAACAAATGAAGATAATGCGTATTTCAGAAGAGGGTGCAGCATTTCCTGTTAATTACAATCGCATTTGGCATTTCATGACATCTCGAGTATTCTATAAACAAATGAATCTGCATTGTGATTTAATCAGTCACTCACTCTGAGCCAACTTTGAACATTTGCCAAATCTATTCCCTCACCTTTTACCTCAAATACCATCATTTCACATATTGGACAGTTATTGAAAAACTGTTGATTTAATTATCTTTAATAAAACTAAAAATGACAAATAAGTATTTTGTGTCAAAATAATTGTTTCAGGAATAATTAGCTAAACGTGCAACATTTTAAAAGTTATTAAATGTTAAATCCAGTGACTTAAAAATTAACCTCATTGATCAGGAAAATCTTGAAGTTAAAAGTGACAAACAGGTTTTAAGTGCAGTGATAGTTTTGTTGCTATTTAGTGTTCTGGGAGAAAGTTCAATCAAAAGTTATGTTAATGCTATAGTATAGTGCAATTCATGATAACTTTTAACCAATAACTCAGTGATAAAACTGATTGAAAGTTTAAAAGTAGCAAAACTTTAGACAGCATTAGAAAATCATCGGACATCCCCCAAAAAACAGTTTTTCTTTTGCTGAATATTTTAAAAAAGGGAAATGATCACACAATTTTTTCCAAGGCAGAAATATGTGCTGAATAAGTGTAATCTCTGTAGCCTGATTGTGACAGGAGAAATGTAGTACAATTGCCCCTCTGTCTTCCCCAGTATGAACAAAAGCCTTGCTCAGGAATGCTCAGAGGATCCACCCTGTCCAAACACAGACTGCTGGAGGCCTCCACTGACCGCTGAGAATGAAACTGCTCTCATGTCTCCTCCCAGAGCGTTTCCTCTGACTCACATAACGGGATTCAGACACATTCCTTTCCATTTACAATAACCTATACTATCGAAACAGTTGAATACTTATAAAGAAGCTCATCCAGAAATGAGTTTTACCATCTAATTATAAAAGCGATCACATGAAAATGTATAGTAATGCATCACTTTAAGATTCACTATTTAACCCAACACATCTTTCAAAGTAACATCGTAACTATCCTTATTCGTTCTTCTCTACATCATTTTTCATTGTTGTTATAAAAGAGCTTTGGGTTTTAGTTTAATGCGGAGAATGCTGCAGTAAATCTCTCTCTGGCGATCTCGCCGGTAAAAGATGGCCATTAAAGCGAAAAGCATAACTAAGATACGCACGTAACAGTTCCCCATGTCGATTGTTTCTGTCGCTCCGATGAAGGTGCTTGATGAAGATGAAGATGATGATCAGATGATCGCGAGTAGCTGCTGACCGCTGTCCGAACTCAAGGCCACAAGCGTTTCTGTAAGTGACGTCAGCACGTAGGCGAGTAACGGGATGGTTTATACGTGTATTTCCCGAGAGCCAGCAACAAAGGTTTTTGCATTAAAACAAAATACGAGTGATTTGTGCAAACGAAACATATAAAAGAAAAGAGTTAAAATGCATTTAAGATGTCCAAAATTTCAAATTTAGTGAATAAAAACGAATTGTTTTGTGTCGTGGGCTTAACGTGGTTTTTACATTCTATTATTTAGGTGTTTATTATTATTATTATTATTATTATTATTATTATTATTATTATTATTATTATTATTATTATATGACATTTTTGTCACTCTGTTGGCTGACATTTCGTATAAGCCTTGAGGAGCAATATGTAACATGGAGTGGTGGTGGTGTAGTGGTCTAAAGCACATAACTGGTAATCTAGAAATCAGAAGGATCGAGCCCCACAGTCACCACCATTGTGTCCTTGAGCAAGGCACTTAACTCCAGGTTGCTCCGGGGGGATTGTCCCTGTAATAAGTGCTCTGTAAGTCGCTTTGGATAAAACCGTCTGCCAAATGCATCAATGTAAATGTAAACATTTACATCAAGCGTTTAAAATGGGTACTGCAGTCCAAATTCTAAATATTGGAGAGAATTGTTTACAGGAAGCAATTTCTTAAAGTCAATAAAGTTTTAATTAGTGATTCGTTTTTCACGAAATTTGTATTGATTCACTTCAGAAGACATTACTTGATCAGCTGGAGTCACACTTGCTCGTGTGATACTGCTTTAGTAGCTTTAACTGAGGGCCAAAAGGTGATTAGACCAGCTCTGTCAGCAGATGTCCATCAATAGCCAGATTTACTACATGATAATTAGTGTTCTGACTTTGACATGATCTTTCAGGAAGGTTTGGGATCCATATGTGCAGGATTATTAGTAGTCAATCTACAGATCCAAATCAAGGTGAGTTGGCATGGACACTTTGAAGCATGAATTCTATATATACAAATAAAACAGGAAATAGGGAACATGTATTAGCAATGGAAATTTGAAGAGGCTCTGCAGAAAGTGAGAAATGTTAGTGCCCTTTCTATATGTTCAGTAGCATCAGTGTATTTTTCCCCCTCTCAAACCTTTTGTCTTTTATATATTGATAGAATTGCTCTTCGAGCTGTTGGTACGTAAGTATATTTACCATTTCAAATCATTTGAGTGGTCTGCATTGAATATATTACAAAAGTGCACTCTAGTGGCAAATAAAACAACAGCAGCAACTCAATCTGGAAACCGTTTGCTTGGCTTGCTCATGTGTGTAAATCGATACACGTTATAATATTAATAACATTTTCAGAAAATATACTATATCCTATTAGTTAAAATACACTGTAAATCATAAAATACTTAAAATAATAAAAGATATTATATAAAAATATAATAAAAAATATTATAGAATAAAACATATTATGTAATAAAATGTAATATTCATAACATTTTCATAAAATAAATTGTAATTAAATAATATAAAATAATATAATGGCATAGATAGACAGCAATACACTAAGTGGAAAAGAGTGATGTTATTTACATCCAGATAGTGGCAGATAATCTTAACACCCATCATTACATACTAACATTCTGTATAGTGACCTTGCAGCTTGTTTATTGTGTCTATTTAGAGTCCCACAGACACTCTACCCCAATCTATACCCCTAAACCTAACCCTAACCTTCCCTTACAAAAATGAAACATGGTTACGATATTAACACCATATTACTGTAGTAACACCATTTATTGCATTAAAACTATGACGTGGTTAAAACATGGTTACAACAGTATTAAAACTTTTTCTCAACTCCCTGACCATCACTGTCACCATGAGCAAATCCATCAATCCATCTTCATCATTTCAAATCAATAGTTTTCAGTTTCAGATGTAATTGTAGAAATTCACTGTACACAGACAGTCATGATTATTTTAATCAATGAGTGTGAAAGTGTCAAATAACAGGACGATTACTGAGATTAAAAGAGTAGTATTCAGCTGGTCATGTGATTCTAAGATGGCGCCCTCATGTGTGGACCCTCTCCATGTAGAATAAAAGGGCTTTTATAAGGTTACTGATATGACTGGAGTCTTCATGATTTCCTACATATATTGCAAAATTACAATTCATGTCTTTAGGAGTTAAACTTTTTTTAATGAGTGAAAAAATTCAGAGCGCACCTTTAAGTGTATGAGGATAAACACAATGTGGAACAACTGTGAAAGATGCTGCCCTGTATCCTTTAATACATTGCCAAACTAAGACCAGAGCAGATTGTTAAAATGACATATACAATGTTTTATACGGCCAGTGATCAGAGAATAATAGCAGTGTATGACACATGCTCTGACATTGAGTGAATCATCTTATTACTCACCACCCATTGACAAGAAAGTTATAACGTCTTTAACTATTAAAACAAAGTAATCTTTTCAATTCAGTTTGAGTGTTTGATCACAAAAGATATCTCTTACAAATTAAACTTAAAGTTCTAGGTGCATGAATTTTCCTGTATGGAATACATTTTGAAGACAAGCCACATAAGATCAGAGTGTTTTTGAAAAAGACGATGCAAGGCAGTGATGCAGCAATATAATTTGTATGTGAACAGAATCGATATGATAAATAAATAAATAAAAACAAAATCAGTTTTTAAAGCATTTGATGCAAATGAAATACACATCCTCACTGCTGCTTTTGGATTTCTTCCTCAAGTTACTTCAGTGTTTAATGTTGTGTTGGTGGTCATTACTTTCTTGTTTTATTGGTCAGGGCATTTAATCGGCGGGAGAAGGAAAATACATATTAACACACTCACCGTCATAAAAAACCCTCGTTTTGTTGGTACACAAATTGTCACTCCAGCTGTGAATTGGCTTCATATAAATCAGTCTTTTCTAGCGAGAATATTTGTGTTTGGTGTGCAAAGTGCTTAACACGGGAAGTAACACCAGCTTTTAAAAATAATGTTTTCACTCCGGAACAATTGAAAGGAGCTTCATAAAATTATTTAATTAAACCATTGCTAGTCCCTGGTTCCATGTGTGTGTGTGTGTGTGTGTGTGTGATTTATGAGGACATTTTTAAGGTTACAAACTGGTAATTACAAGGGTATTATGCTATAAATGTGGTGTTTGAGGACATTTCTGGTGTTTGAGGACATTTCTAGTGTCCCCATAATTCAGATCACTTAAACATACTAAACTATGTTTTATTGAAAATGTAAAACTGCAGAACATTTTTGATGTTTAGGGGATATAATCTATAGTTTGTACAGTATAAAAATCATTTTGTCTATGGAGAGTCCTCATTAGGATAACCGCACCAACATGTGTGTGTTTGTGAGCGTGTGAGTGTGTGTGTGTGTGTGTGTGTGTGTGTGTGTGTGTGTGTGTGTGTGTGAGTATGTGTGGATTTGGCTTTACTTTTTGTACTTTATTTCTTAAAATGTCTTATAGTGAAACATGATAAAATACAACTTTTGAGGATAAAATCATGCTTTGCTTTAAATCTTCTGATATTAACACGTTTGTGTGAGGATTAGGGTGAGGGTGTATAAAATATCATTAGGCTACCTCTGTATAAAAACCATTGTGTCTATAACCATCCAATTTTCGCGCTGTTCCCTTTACAAAAAGCTTCACTATGATGCTGCGCTGCTAAGCGCTACGGGGAACAACTCTAGCTGTGAACCGAGCTGAATAATGTGTGTAACACGTCAATGAACATTGACCGGAATTTATAGCCTCGGCTGATGTAATCATTAGATGCACCTGCGGCCAGGCTATAAATGGATACGTCACCAGAAACTCTTTTTTCAGAGCGATTCTGTTTCTGTGTGTTTCACAAACCCTGTCAAAACTTTCTTTCCTCTGTTAGGAGATAGAATCAGTTAGGCAGTGTGCAGTGAACGTTGTTCAATTTTCTCTTCTGTTTAGAAAATATTATATCTATATATATATATTTCAAAAAAAGAAAGAAAAAAAAGAGAGAATGACTGAAAGCCGCAAATGGTGCGTGTTCCCCTCTTCTTGCTCTATAGCTGAAGAGGACACACATCAGTTTTTGCTGTTTGTTTGGGGGTAAGAGCAAGCTGCTCTCACGTTGCAGCAGGGCGGGTGCGAGCACTGCGATTTGCTTTAACAGGCAGAGTGCTTCGTGCTCGCCTCGCTTGCTTCCGGGAGTTAGCACTCATGAAAAAGAAAAAAGAAAGATCGTTCATGGGGCTCTTGCATGGATTTGGCTGAGGAGCAAGAGACGGGTTGATCCCTTTCTCTCGCTCTCTCCCCAAACCCAGCTGGTCCTTCACATGATCTCGAAGCGCGTTCCGACGCTTCTTCGGATCATGAGGAGGATCGCGATTCTCTTCCCGCCTCTGAGCTTTCCGTCCGCGATAAAAAAATCCACGGAGGAATTGCTCGATGTTGTTACTCAAGCGGTTGCCAGATTGGACTGGCCACGCGAAAAAGAGACACCAAACTCTCCAAATTAGGGGATAGATTTTATCTTCCAGTCTAAGAAAGGGAACACCTCATGAGTCCCTTCCCTTCTTTGATAACCTCCATGAAGAGCTTTTTCGCTCATGGAGGAACCCCTAAAAAAAAAATAATAATAATAAATAAATAAATAATATATATATATATATATATTTTCTTCCCGTGTTCACATACCCTCGACGTCATTATATTCGACCATCGTGGGTGCTGAGGCACGGGGGTATTCAGTGATGCCGCCGGTCGAAGAGACGCTTGCGGGCTATCTCTCGCCGGGCTCGGCATCGTCACTTAAGAAGCCCTCTCTCCCCTCAAAGCCTTGTAGGACAACCTCCACTTTAGGGGGAAGGGCTTATCAAGCAGCAGGTCAGGCTGGTGCTGCTCTGCACACTATGCTGTTTTACAGGCGTACCAGAATGACCTCCCGGACGGCCTGAGTGTGGGTTCTGCGCTTGATGAGCAAGCCTCAGACCCGCTTCAGTCCTGTCTGAACGGAGGCTCAAAAGCAAAGCGTGGCGAGTCGTGCTCCTCCTCCCAGGGATTGGGGACAGTCTCGCCTCCCTCGCCAGCCCCCGAAGCAAGACCTTAGGGCTATCATTTCTAGTAAGAGAAAATCCTGACAGTCTTGCGCCTAGATTAGGGGGTAGCTCCCCTCGGGACGGGGCGCGTGCTTCACTTCACCCCTCCCGGTACCCCCTCGAAGCCCCTCCATTCCCGCCACCTCTTGGTGTTTCGGGTTGCAGAGGCTTCCGTCAAATTGGGTGTTTTCGCTGTTCCTGCATTTTATTCAGGACGCGAAACACTCGACAACCCCTCAACAGGAAGTGTTCAAATATAATACCCATCTCAGAGATCCTGGCAGCGTGGAAACTTCTGCCAGATATATTCTTTTCTGTAGGTCTTATAAGGGCGTCAGGATTTAATTCACTCGCCTCTTTTCCATGTTTCCACGGCGTGTTCTCACTACCGTAAACCGGATTTCTTTTTTATGTAAAAAAAAACAAAAAAAAAAAACTCAATCTCCTGGTTAAAGGGGCCATGATATGTGTTCCCCTTCCAGAGAGAGAGTTAGGTTATTACACTAAATACTTCCCGTTTCCCATGGAGGGTGAGGGGTGGCGTCTGCTTAGGTCTTAAAGCTTGAACTGTCCGTGGGTGTTCAAGTCCAAGATGATGCCTGTCAAGACGGTCGTGTCTCAAGCCCTACAACTTGTTTGGCTGGTCACCATCGATCTTATGACGCACTTCTATACTTCATTTAGAAGTTCTGCCACAACATGGAAAGTTCCTGAGGTTTGCTTCTGGGGCGAAGTCTTCCAGGATCAGGTTCTTTCACTCGGCCTAGCCCTTTTTACCCGCACATTCACAATGCATGATGTAGCGCTGGCTCCTTGCGACTCCGGGGCATCTGCATTCTGAATTATGTAGACGACTGGCTGATCCTAGCGCAGTTCCAGGAACTGGCAGTTCAGCACAGGGACATCGTCTTAGCTCATCTTTTTCTCTAGGGTTGAGGCTCAACGCCAAGAAAAGCGTCCTCTCTCCCACTCAGAACACTGTCTATCGGGGCATCGTATGGATTTCAATCACAATGCGGGCACAACTGTCTCCCGCTAGGATTGAGTCCATTCAGATCACCCTGAGCAAAGTCAGGCTAGGTCAAGGTTGCACTGCTATCAGTATCAACGATTTCCAGGTCTCAGGGCGACCGCGTCCACGGTGATCCCTCTGGACCTTCTGCTCATGAGACCGTTTTTGTTGTGGCCAAAAGCCAGGGGATTTCTTTCAAGGGCCAAAACCCCTAGGCTAAATAGGGTTACGTTCCTCAGGCTATGTTCCCTTCCTATGTGGTCCAGACCCCGGTTTTTTGCCTTGGGTCCCACTCTAGGTGCGTCTTGTTGTCGCAGGCTGCTAACGACAGACGCCTCCCTGACAGGCAGGGTAGCGGCCGTAAGTGGGCGTCCAGCTTAAGGGGATAGGAGGGTCGTCAGCTCGGTTGTCACAGTCACTGTCTCGGGTTGATGGCTGTATTTCTGGCCCTGAAATACCTCCTCCTGAGGCTGCCATGTCTTGGTGCGGGTGGACAATACAGCGGTAGCCTCTTACATAAATCATCAAGGAGACCCACGTTCCTGTCAGCTGTATTTCTGACACGTCGGATTCTCCTTAGGGCCCAGGGCAAGCTCCTGTCACTCAGGTCAGTTATATCCCTGGATGCCCGTATATGGGAGCAGATTTACTGTCCAGACAGAAAATACCAATGGGGGAGTTAAGAACTCCACCCTAAGGTAGTAGTTGCCCAGAGTTCACCAGCAAGGGTTTTTGCCTCTTACTGATAGCACCGCGCTGGCCGAACTGGGCTTGGTTCTCAGAGCTAATTTCTTCCCTCGACGGCTCGCCTTGGGCGATTCCGAAGAGGAAGGATCTTCTATCTCAGGCACAGGGCAATATTTCATCCCTGCTCCGAATTGTGGAATCTTTCATGTTTGGCCCCTAAGGGTACCAACTGAGGGACACAGGGCTCTCTCCTGAGGTTATCGAGACCTTTTTAAATGCCGGGCTTTTTCCACTAGGAACAAGTTTGGGTGAGATCTTAGGGCAGAAGAGGACCTCTTCACCTCTATGAATAGCGCAATGTCTCCTCTACTTCTCCCTGAAATCACCCAGCCCCCTTGGGTCTGGATGTTAAGACACATACATGACCCAGAGTGCGTCTGTATGCGTTTCTTTCCCCGGTTTCTCTGCTCCCGGGAGTCTTGGCAATGTTCACCAGCAAGGGTCTTGCCTCCTACTAATGACGCTGCGCTGGCCGAACAGGATATGTTTCTCGGAGTTAATTCCTCTCCTCGACGGCTCGCCTTGGGCGATTCCGAACAGGGAGGACCTTCTCATCCTTGGCCCGAATTGTGAAACCTTTCATGTCTGACCCCTAAGGGTAACAAATGAGGTTCACAGGGTTTTCTCTTGAGGTTATCGAGACCATTTCAAGTGCTAGGGCTCCTTCCACTTGGAACTGATCTGGGTAGATTTTACAGGGCAGAAGAGGACCTCTTCACCTCTGTTGATAGCGCAATGTCTCCTGTACTTCTCCCCGAGTCGCCCAGTCCCCCCCCTCCCCCTCGGGAGGGGCTGAACGTAGTAATGCAAATGCGCCTGCATGCGTTTCCTTCTACTAAAGTTCTTATTACAGAACCAGTTAACTGCCAGTTTGTTTCAGTTCTGGATTTTCTGTAGAAAGAACTGTCAGCGGGCACTTGCCTCACCACTGCCAGGTTCTATGTGGCCGCTGCGGTTTGCCACGGCTTGGTGGGCGGGGTGCCCTCAAAGAGGCATCCTCATTATTGCCCGGGCCTACGAGGCACGCGGTCAAGCTTCGCCAGTAGGTTTCAGGGCGCACTCTAGCAGAGGGCTCTCATCCTCTAAAACCTTGGCTAGAGGTCTCCCTCTGCAGCAAGTTTGTGATGCGGCAGGTTGTCCTTTCCGCACACATTCATTGGACTTTTTTAATTTGGATGTTCTGCACTCCGGGCTCTTATGCCCTTGAGTCGACATCTCAAGCTCATGTCTGGACAAGTTTGTGATGCGGCAGGCTGGTCCTCTCCGCTCACATTCATCAGTTTTTATGACAAGTTTGTGTTGCGATAGGGTTCTCTTCGCACACATTCATCGAACTTTATGGGCTAGATGCTTTGCTACTCCGGACTCTTATGTCCTTGAGTCGACATCTCAGCCCATGCCTAAACAAGTTTGTGATGCGGCAGGTTGTCCTCTCCGCACACATTCATTGGACTTTTTTAGTTTGGATGTTCTGCACTCCAGGCCCTTATGCCCTTGAGTCGACATCTCAGCTCATACCTGAACAAGTTTGTGATGCAGCAGGCTGGTCCTCTCCGCTCACATTCATCAGTTTTTATGACAAGTTTGTGTTGCGATAGGGTTATCTTCGCACACATTCATCGAACTTTATGGGTTAGATGCTTTGCTACTCCGGGCTCTTATGCCCTTGAGTCGACATCTCAAGATCATGTCTGAGACCTCTTGCGTTTTTGTGAGTACACTGCACAACCTTAGGGGTCCGGACAGCCCCAAGTGAGGCGGCGTGGGTATTGCGTTCCCCGTAGCGCTTAGCAGCACAGCATCAAAGTGAAGCTTTTTGTAAAGGGAACGTCTCGGGTTACATGTGTAACACTTGTTCCCTGAAAAAAGCGGAACGAGATGCTGCGCTGCTGTGCCACACTGGGACGTCCCAGGACTGCTCTTCAAAAAGAAGTATCTGACAACACCTGGTGACGTATCCATTTATAGCCTGGCCGCAGGTGCATCTAATGATTACATCAGCCGAGGCTATAAATTCCGGTCAATGTTCATTGACGTGTTACACACACTATTTCAGCTCAGTTCACAGCTAGAGTTGTTCCCCGTAGCGCTTAGCAGCGCAGCATCTCGTTCTGCTTTTTTCAGGGAACAAGGGTTACACATGTAACCCGAGACGTTTTGTTATCGACAAACGTGAAAATACATTAAAAAAATGTTTGCGAAATTTCATTCAATTGACCTTTTATCGATAAAATGGTGCACGTAAAGTCATGCTTAAAAAAAAAACTTGCATAAGTTTTGTTTTACCGTAAAAGAAATCTGCCCTTAAGCCATTTCCATACTGAAATGTGTGTTTATCGCTAATTGTGTAGCTTTTGCCTCCCAGATGTCCCTTATTGGGGAGAGTATTGAGACTTGAGAATTAATTGAAATTAGGCAGATTACTGCCATATAAATGCAATCAAAAGAGAGCTGTTGCCCTTCTGATAGGACTGTATTATTGGTTGTGATGTTGCACCAATCGCAGGTTGTCAGCAGTTACGACCCGAAAGTGAATCGTCATCAACCTGCACCAAGAAGTGTGGAAACTTTCTGTCTTAGTATAAGGACCATCAGTCGATGTGTATATGCTGTGTGCACAACTATTAAAGAATAATTGTTGCAGTGTAATATCAGGGTTTATATACGATACATTTCTGATATTCAATAGGCCATTTTGAACAATCATCTAATCTAAAGCATCGCCATCACAACAGCATTACGTCCCGAATATTTGTCCAGCAACTTTTAAATGAACAATTGAACTTGAATTAAATTTAGCGTTATAATGCAATTTACATTTTCTGAAGGTCAGCATGATAAACTGAGGATAGCGCCAGTGTGTATGGCGAGTTGTCTCTCATGTCCACTCGGGCTATTGTTTGCTCTTGCTTTGTTTCTATGTTGTCAGGATGTTTCTGCGTTATTACTTTATAATTGGCAAGCGCATTTTAACATCCGAGCATAGGCTCAGATATTGTCTAGGCACGATTTGGGTGGTAAGACTACAACCCTTCCTCCCATGTTGTCAGATATACCAGCATTCCTGTGCTATATCGTGTGACACTCTCCGTAAAAAGCGCCACAGAAGACGGGTTATGTGGGGAGGTAAACTGGTGAGATTAATATACATGATTGCTGTGAAAGCAGACCATTGTTCGAGGAATTTTTCAATCTTATTGACTCTTTTAATTTCACCCAGTCAGTGACTGGCTCGACTCATGAAAAGGGACATAAACTGGATCTTGTGTTGTCTTATGGACTATGTGTATACAGGTGAAACTCGAAAAATTAGAATATCGTGCAAAAGTTCATTAATTTCAGTAATTCAACTTAAAAGGTGAAACTAATATATTATATAGACTCATTACAAGCAAAGTAAGATATTTCAAGCCTTTATTTGATATAATTTTGATGATTATGGCTTACAGCTTATGAAAACCCCAAATTCAGAATCTCAGAAAATTAGAATATTGTGAAAAGGTTCAGTATTGTAGGCTCAAAGTGTCACACTCTAATCAGCTAAACACCTGCAAAGGGTTCCTGAGCCTTTAAATGGTCTCTCAGTCTGGTTCAGTTGAATTCACAATCATGGGGAAGACCGCTGACCTGACAGTTGTGCAGAAAACCATCATTGACACCCTCCACAAGGAGGGAAAGCCTCAAAAGGTAATTGCAAAAGAAGTTGGATGTTCTCAAAGTGCTGTATCAAAGCACATTAATAGAAAGTTAAGTGGAAGGGAAAAGTGTGGAAGAAAAAGGTGCACAAGCAGCAGGGATGACCGTAGCCTGGAGAGGATTGTCAGGAAAAGGCCATTCAAATGTGTGGGGAGCTTCACAAGGAGTGGACTGAGGCTGGAGTTACTGCATCAAGAGCCACCACACACAGGCGGGTCCTGGACATGGGCTTCAAATGTCAAACGTCTTACCTGGGCTAAAGAAAAAAAGAACTGGTCTGTTGCTCAGTGGTCCAAAGTCCTCTTTTCTGATGAGAGCAAATTTTGCATCTCATTTGGAAACCAAGGTCCCAGAGTCTGGAGGAAGAATGGAGAGGCACACAATCCAAGATGCTTGAAGTCCAGTGTGAAGTTTCCATAGTCTGTGTTGGTTTGGGGAGCCATGTCATCGGCTGGTGTTGGTCCACTGTGCTTTATTAAGTCCAGAGTCAACGCAGCCGTCTACCGGGACATTTTAGAGCACTTCATGCTTCCTTCAGCAGACAAGCTTTATGGAGATGCTGACTTCATTTTCCAGCAGGACTTGGCACCTGCCCACACTGCCAAAAGTACCAAAACCTGGTTCAAGGACCATGGTATTACTGTGCTTGATTGGCCAGCAAACTCGCCTGACCTGAACCCCATAGAGAATCTATGGGGCATTGTCATGAGAAAGATGAGAGACATGAGACCAAACAATGCAGAAGAGCTGAAGGCCGCTATTGAAGCATCTTGGTCTTTCATAACACCTCAGCAGTGCCGCAGGCTGATAGCATCCATGCCACGCCGCATTGAGGCAGTAATTAATGCAAAAGGGGCCCAAACCAAGTACTGAGTACATATGCATTATTATACTTTTCAGAGGGCCGACATTTCTGTATTTAAAATCCTTTTTTTTTATTGATTTCATGTAATATTCTAATTTTCTGAGATTCTGAATTTGGGGTTTTCATAAGCTGTAAGCCATAATCATAAAAATTATATCAAATAAAGGCTTGAAATATCTTACTTTGCATGTAATGAGTCTATATAATATATTAGTTTCACCTTTTAAGTTGAATTACTGAAATTAATGAACTTTTGCACGATATTCTAATTTTTCGAGTTTCACCTGTATATCAGTGAAATCTGTGACATATGTATTTCGGATCATTTGCCTGTTTTATTTACTGTTACAGTCCCTTGTTCCAGTGAAGATTGTGCTCCTGCGAACCACCTTCGTGTGATTGACCCTTTAACTACAGCGATGTTTTCTACTGCTTTCAAAGACACTATACTTTATACCATGGATGGATTTTTAGTATTAGTGGGCCAAGTGTTCTTGTATTGATAAATTCTTCTCTCACCTCAGGGTGCATTCCAGCTGCTTTTAAACATGCTCTGGTGCAGCCTCTTATCAAAAGGAACTTTCTAACTTCAGGCCCGTTTGTAAGCTAACGTTTCTGAGTAAAATTGTGGAGAAGGTAGTTCTTACTCAATTGGAAAAAATGTAGATAGCCATGGCATTTTCAAAAAGTTTCAGTCTGTTTTAAAACACGTCATACTGAAACAGCTCTCTTAAGAGTTGTTAATGATCTTCTCATAACTGTTGATTCAGGGAACTCTGTTATTCTGGTGCTCTTAGATTTGACTGATACATTTGACACTGTGGATCATAGGATCCTTATATCACATCTTGAACAGTGCGTAGGAATTAAAGGTACTGTCCTAGAGTGGTTTAAATCATTTCTGACAAATAGGAGTTTCTCAGTTCGTTTGGGCGATTATTCTTCAAGTATGTAACGATGTAGCTGGTAATGGCAATGACGATGACACAATGAATTTAAGAACCCAAGTGCAGTTTATTCCAAAATGTAATATACAAAAACCCTGAATAAAAATATGAATCAAAACAAAACATAACCAAGAACTTGACTAAACTTGAACAAAACATAAACTTGACTTGACTATGAACATGGCATGAACATTTAAACAAACATCAATACTAGACAAGAGACAATGGCAAACATGAGGGCTTAAATACATGGACATAGGGAAACATATGCCAGTGAACAAACAGAACTCTAAACAAGATAACAAGACAATAAACTAAATCCAATGACAAACTAGAACTGATAACAAAGTAATCAAACAATGAACCAATGAAAACAAGACACATGAACATGGAGGGAAACAGGAAGGTCACATGACAAGGAAACAGGAACAAAACATGGCATGGAACATGAACAAACTTTTCAAAATAATGGACATAAACAAAACATGAACAAAAACACATCTAGATATTACAAACTACAGCCCCGCTTAATTGTGGGGTTCCCCAAGGCTCCATTTTGGGCCCTGTTTTCTTTTCATTGTACATGTTGCCATTGCGGTCTGTCTTTAGACTATATAACCAAAGAGTCAATGCAGCCCTTGCTGATTCTGAATGAAAGTAAGACTGAGATTGTTATTTTTGGACGCCCAGGTCTTTTGGATGATCCTGATGGGACTCCAGGCCCTTTGGCTTCAAATAGTCTATCTGTTGTGAAAAACCTTGGAGTAATTTTTGACAGCTGTTTTAAATTTGATAAACAGATGAGCACAGCTGTCAAAACAAGCTTCTTTCGGTTTAGTCTTTTAGCCAAGGTAAAGGCTTATCTCTCTCGCAAATGCGATCCGAGGTAAAGAGGGTTATATTTAAAATATTAAAATGTGAGCAAAAGCTCGTTTTCTGAAATTGAACTCCACATTGGACAATAGTTCTGATAGTTTAGTCTTGAAAAAAGTGTAGAACATTCTGAGAATGTCATTCAGCTGACTTTATTCATCTACAGAACAGGGTACAGCTAATTTAAGATGAAGCTTAAAAGGTAGATCTTATTGTGGTACACAAGTAAAAACAAATGAAAATAAGAAAATGCAACCCACAACTGCCCGTATTTATAAGTGATGATAAAAAACAAGCCAAAATCACTTTCAAATATGCAGACATGGCAACACTGACTATAATGTTCCAACACATTTGAAATGGTCTTTTCTTCACTAGATGGCAGCACACTGCAACTGGTGTACAGTGAAAAGTCAAACAACTGGAGCAGGATTGATTGATTGTTTTTTAATACAGATATGATCTCACTGTATTATCAATTAAAGTATGTACTTTCCCCTCATCAGCCATTTATTTAGTACACACTAAGTGTTGAGTTGCAGTTTACGACATCCAACAAATTAAGAAAAATTTTACTTTAGTATAAGTAATGTGTAGAAAAGAATAGATTTTTTTTTTTTAAATCTAAGTGGTTGATGTCTTATGAATCTCAATTACTTAGTGATACTACAAACTGAGCAATAATATATAATTCTAAACATATGTCTTCTCTCTCTCTCTCTCTCTCTCTCTCTCTCTCTCTCACAAACTAACATACTACGCTTACTATTTCTAAAATATATATCTACTGTGTACAATATGTAAATATTCTGTTAGTACGGAATACCAGGATGACCGAGTGTGACAAATAAACCGTAAATAATCACAGATGTGATCATTATTTTGATTATTATTTGAATGGACTGCTAAAAAGGTTATTACACTTTATAAACAAGATAATGGACACCAGTCACAAGCAACATGATGAGATGAGGTCAGTGTGGCATACTACTGTTTGAAACATCAGTATATAGTCCTAACAAACAGTGTTCATTAAAAAATAACACATATTGCATTCTGAACAAATCCTGCGTGTGTGTGCGTGCGTGCGTACTTAGCTGAATTTGGGGACAATTTCATACCCAAAAGTGAGCCAAATTGGCCAAACCTCCCTTTGAGAACATTTTAAGATGTTCCAATTTGGGGAAAAAAAGATCCACACTTAAATAAAATTCATATAATGCAAAACATTTTCTGTCAGGGTAAGTTTATAATAAATATAGTTATAAAACACAATTTTATGGTATGTACTTATTTAGACAGCTGAGGAAACATGTGTATGTGTGTGTGTGTGTGTGTGTGTGTGTGTGCGCGCGCGCGCTGTGCCAAATCTTTGTGGGGGTGGGGGCCCTGTCAGTGTGTTCATAACCTCCAAAATGATCCCCCCACCACTTAAGCCTTTTTAGAAGAGCAGTTTTGTGGTAAACAAACAACATACAGCAAGTTAATTTATTATTTTTATACTGACAATAGAACAACTGTATAGGTATATTCCTTTCATGGCAAGTCAGTCCACTAGGCGGCCATTTTGGAATGCTCCAGTTTAGAATGGGCAGCTATATTTTATGTAAACAAGCGGCATAAATGTACAGTTCCTATGACCGAAATCTCCAAAATGGTTGGTCAGGATTACAAACAAAAAACATATTTCAAATCTGCAATAAAATCTGCAACAGTGGTATCATCATTTTTGCTTCTTTACCTCAGATCACGCAAACAGAAAACCCCAAACTATTTTTCAGTCTGGTTCAGCAAATGCACATGCGCGTTCTCCAATGGATTGACAGGCGATGTCTGGATCTAAAAGGTGACTGGCTCTTTTACCTTTAAGGCAGGACTTCCTTTCTACATCTGTTGGGTGTTCCAGTTTATCCCATTCATTTTAATATCAGAGGTCCATCTCTGCTAAACTGTCTCTGGTATAAGTTTCCAAATTTGAATAAATAAAAGGAAAAAGGAACATAAGGCCAGTCTGCAGGATCAGTTAATGGGGCACTTGCGGGCCGTACATTACCAGCGTCTCGCTGGGGCTGCTGGTCTTACTGATGAATTTTACAACTGTCCCAGAGGGCAGATAAAAGAACGGTTTGATTCTTCATTTTAAATGGTTTAACACAGTGCACAGTAATGATATCAGCTAAGTTTACTGCTTAGTTAATGTTTTCGCATTTTATTTTCAGTTATGTGTGTGTGTGTGTGTGTGTGTGTGTGTGTGTCTGTAACGTGGGTGGAACAGTGGAGCTGTACCGTTGGTGCTGACAGCCCGGCACAGAGGAATTTCTCATGGAAATGATGCCCGGTATAGAGAGGCCCTTTAATTGGGTGAATATGTCATAAGAGCTCACAGTTAATCATAGCAAATAGAGAAACAGAGGAAGGCAGAGAGGAAGTTACAGTCACTTGGGAAATGGTGAAGAACGTGGGCTGATGTAGTTGGGCTTTAGGAATGTGTGCTGTATGTAATTGGTGCCTGAATTTTGCAGATAACTGGATCTTCCTCATTTATGTGACTGAAGCAACAACTTTTTTTTTAAGCCATTATCCTTCAGTGCCTCTTAGATGATAAAGACAGATATTTATATTTACAAGCAGCGTAGACATGGCCCTGAAAGCCTGCACATAATGACTCACTGAAATGGCATTTGTTTTATTTATTTAAAAGAATAACGAAGAATTATGAAAGCATAACTGATGTGTACTGTGTGCTTGGGTCCTATTTCTAACATAAATAAACATACAGCGGCTGTAATAACAGCTCCTTGATGCTTCTGACAAAAAATGCTCAATATGTTCATATCATATTTTGAGATATGCTTTCTTTTCCCAGTAATAGACTTCAAAGCGTGACAAAGTAATTCAGCAAAGTAAAATACTTTAATTACAGCCTAGACAAATGTCATTACTCTTTATAGAGTTACATTTACAGTGGGGTCCAAAAGTGAGATAATAGTGAAAAGGTTTCTATTTTGCATTTTTCTAATTTAATTTAAATGATATTATCTGCATATAAATTTGAGTGAATGGTTGAATTTTAAAATAACATGCTTTTAGAATTTCTTAGGCCGAGTTTACACTACACGATTTTAAGCCGATTTTCGCTCACCGACAGTTTTGTGGAGATCACAGACAAAAGCCTAAAATCATAGGCAAATCAGAGCTCGCTCCCGTCAGCGACGAACGCAATGTATGAATTATCAAAGATGCATTCTGAGAGAAGCGTCGACACATTACTGGTGTCAGCGAGATATCTAGCATATTAAATATCTGGACCTGTCTGTGATTCCAAATCTCGCAATGTGAAATATGTTTTGACTGAATACAACTGCAGCGTTGACCTACAGCTAATGAGAGAGCAAGAAATAGGGCACGGGAAGTTTCAGTGGGAGGAGTCCTGATGCACCTGCAACAGAACATCATCTAGCATGGCTGCGGTGTCAAGAAAGTCTCATTGGACAGAGGAAATTGAATAAAATTAGTGGAACATTGGCAGGAGCACCAGTGCCTGTTTAATGTTTCATCTGAACTGCACCACAACCATGTGGAGAAAGAGAAGGGATGGAGAGAAACTGCCAATTCTCTTGGACTGTAAGCAAATAGGTAGATTTTTCAATAGGAGGTACTTTTTCATATTGTAACCAATAAAATATATGATTAAAACATACACATCATATTCTGAAATGCGTAACATATGATCATGCATTTGTTTTCGTATCTTGTATCACTTCTCGCGTGTACTCTGATGTGAAATGTCATTTGGAGTCGTCGGGGATTCATCAATAGTGAAATGTTTTGTAATGTGTTCACCCCTGTCGCCGATTCCTCGTGTAATGTGAAAACTGTCACGATTCACTGATCTCTCATGTCATCTGTTCCTAGACTACACTTCCCATAATTCCCTGCCCTCATCACTGCCAGCTGTGCTTGATTGTTTTCCACCTGTGTCTCATTCACCTCATTAGTCTTTGTATATTTAAATCCCTGTTGTCTGCTCATTCCTGGTCAGATGTTGTATGTGTTTAGACCACCCGTGTTTGCCCAGTCCCCTTTGTAGATGTTTCTTCCTGTTCTTGTTTTCCCATTGAGGATGTTTTTTTTTTTTTTTTTTTTTTTTGTACTTGTTTATTATTTTTTCATTAAATCCTTACCCGTACATAGATCCAGCTCTCGTGACTTCCTTCCCAGTGTCACAAAAACCCTACAACTTCCATGACAAGACAGACAGTTGTGTAATATGAACAGTACCACAATCCAAAGTCTTTGAAAGTTGTGTAGTGTGTAGGAGCCATTAGTGAATTAGAAATACAGTACCTCTAGAAATCATCATTCCTGGTCAAAATCCTTTTGTCACATATAACCCTGGCATGAGATTACTGGGTGAGTAAATGATGAGAGAATAAAAACTTTGGACTATCTCTTTAAAAGTGAGTCGATAATTTTTCTCTATTTTCATCTTGTTGTGGCAAAAAATTATTAACCAACCATTATCACTGCGTAAGAGACACTCTGACTCAAACAGTCTTTTAAAATTATTTATTCTTGCAAGAAGGACCCGGTCATTACACAGGAGTTAATCTGTGCCATGAGTGGGACCCAGAAAGGGAGGGCTGCATATTTTATACCTCTTATCCAAGGTCTCTGACAGAAGCAGATCCTCCCCCTCTGCCTTCCTCAGACACAGAGGCATTCCCTTGCAATGACTATCACTGATCAATGAGTATCAAAATTTCTACAACAATCTATATAATGTGTACTTTACAGCAGCCGTTTGCATGCCGTTGGTTGCTTGGTAACAGACATGATTATGGAACTCTATGGAGCGGTTTAGGGTTTCCTAACTTGAAGATAAGAATACTAAATCAAGTTAGGATGCTTCTGTAATATGCTAACCTAACCTAACTCATCAGATCTTGACTTAAAACTTATGATAGGAAGTTTCCTGTAATATTCCCCCAGTTAAGGAAGCCAGATCCCGCCACGTAATAAAAAAATAAAAGAGGTAATTTTGACTTTTTATTTCACAACTGTGATATAAACTCGGAATTTCGCCTTAATAGCTCGCAATTGTGATAAATAAAGTCACAATTACCTCTTTTATTTTTTTTATTATGTGGCGGATCCGGCTTCCATACCCAGGAGAATATTTTCATCAATACCAGCAATGCCTACCTCACACAAAGCTGTTGTATGCCTTCAGAGAGCACTTTCAATGCAGCACATCGTCGTTTAAACTTCTTTTGGCATCATATTCTGATTAAAATGAATGTGGTTAAATTTATGTTATGTTTTTTATAATTTAAAGAAATTGTTAGGGTTAGGTTCAGGGGTAGGTGTGGCGCCTCTATAAAATATATTTCTTTATTATAGGCCTATATTAACAGTATATAAATATTTAGTGACCAGCCAACTTTAGAAACGTATTGTACTGGTACAACATGATTTGCAAATGTGAAAACATCTCTGGGTGCAAATAGAGGCGGTACGATGTACCCCAGTCACGTTAACATCTTTGGTCTGTTCTCCTTTCCCTCCTACTCATCATATTTTCATTAAGAATCCAAATGTCTCTGAGGATTTGGACTCAGTTCCGCAGAGCTCTAGAGCTTAAGTGTCTTTCTTCAGCTGCACCCACTGTCAAACTGTGGTGGTGGGGTGGAGGAGGTTGCTGTGTTAGCACACTGAAACAGCAATGCGATAGATTGTGAGCAGACTTATAAAGCAACGGCTTACATGTGATTGGCTTGGAATTACCCAGCTAAGGGTGCGATGATGTACAGCTGCTAGTCTTCCTGCTAGAACTACGCTGCGCTTACATTTCTGTATACTGTATATTACTTTTTTCTATGTCTTATTGTGTATTTCTGTATATTTCTATATTTTGTTTTTATTTCTTTTATTATTCTGTCTTATGTTGTCATATATGTGGACTGAATTATTCCATCACTGAGAGAAAATGTCTTGGCAATACTTAAAAATAAAGCTTACATTCTGAAACGTTTACATGTGAATCATGAATAAGACTCACATACTGTTTTTAAAAATACAAGGCATTCAGTAAATACAGTGCAGCATACAGCATGCTAGTATTCTAACATAGTATGTCATAATAAAAAATAAAAAAAACCTTAAAATGTATTTGTTGAAAGGTTGATAAGGCTAGTGGCCATTTAGCTGTCCAATTAGCAAATACTACTGTGGTGAAAGCTGGAAGGTTACAAAGCAACGTCAGCATGACCTATTTAATATTCACAACCTTAGCCATGTAGGATTTGTAATATCGCCTCCAAAACCCCTTGATGAGTCATGAAATGTCCCAGTACAAACGCATGGCCTGCTGCATGCTGCCTGGGGGACTGAAAATCTGGTGTGGGTGTTTTGAGCTGGATTTATCTTCTCAGCACAGCTAGAGCTACGAGGGATTTGACGATACCCCTGAGCTCTGTGGGCATAAGCCCACCCACTGTGATGGTCAGAAACAAATTCAAAAGCCCTCCATGTTCATTTATGCAGATAAGACATGAAAACCTTTGGCTGTGCAATGCTTTTATATAATGAATGTGTGACTAATTGTTTTATTATGACTGAAAAACAGTCATGCATCTCTGAGTAATAGGCATTGAAGACTAAAGCTCAAAAAGAAATACAAAAAAGGAAAAGAAAAAAAATAAATCCTAAAGAATTAGCACCAGTATTTGATGAAACACTGCAGAGATTTTACAGTTTCACTACAGTAATGTATTTATTCATTAATTTATTGGCATTTATAGAAACAACCTGTTAGTATAAATCATGTAATAAAAGATCAAAATCTCGCCCCTACAAATCCTATCCTTACGGCCTCAGACACAAAATGACTGACTGTTATCTTATTATTGTGGAAGGATGAAAAAGTACACCGATCAGCCACAACATTAAAACAACCTGCCTAATATTGTGTGGGTCCCCCTCGTGCCGCCAAAACAGCCCCAACCCGCATCTCAGAATAACATTCTGAATATAATATTCTTCGCATTTCCATTGTACAGAGCTGTTACTATAGACTTTATCAGTTCAAACCAGTCTGACCATTCTCTGTTGACCTCAGACATTTCCATCCACAGAACTGCTGCTCACTGGATGTTTTTTTTTTGGCACCATTCTGAGTAAATTCTAGAGACTGTTGTGCGTGAAAATCCCAGAAATACTCAATCCAGCCCATCTGACAACTACAATCATCCATGTGATAATTTAATTAGTCAATCGTGTGGCAGCAGTGTAGTAAATAAAATCATGCAGATACAGGTCAGGAGCTTCTGTCAATGTTCACATTAACCATCAGAATGAAGAAAGATGTGATCTCAGTGATTTCGACTGTGGCATGATTGTTGGTGCCAGATGGGCTGGTTTGAGTATTTCTGTAACTGCTGATCTCCTGGGATTTTCACACACAACAGTCACTAGAATTTTCTCAGAATGGTGCCAAAAACAAAAAACATCCAGTGAGAGGCAGTTCTGTGAATGGAAACACCTTGTTGATGAGAGAGGTCAACAGAGAATGGTCAGACTGGTTTGAACTGACAAAGTCTACAGTAACTCAGATAAACACTCTGTACAATTGTGGTGAGAAGTATATCATATTCAGAATGTTATTCTGAGATGTGGGTTGGCGCTGTTTGGTGGCACGAGGGGGACCTACACAATATTAGAAGGTGCTTTTAATGTTGTGGCTGATCGGTGTATATTTAAACTAAGATACACCCACAGTGTGCCCTTAATCTGGAAACTCTTAAGAATCGTAGAGAAATAACACTTAAGTACATATAAAAGTAAATGAGTAAAAATGAATGAAAAATAAGATAAAACAAACAATAAAAAATACTCTCTAAACAGAGGGAAAGAGGATTAGAGCATGAGGGTATTATAATTTTTGGGTGAACCATCGCTTTAAGGCCCTGGCATACTCGTGGAGAAGAGCGAATGTGCACTTATAAGTATTTGAGTAGATTTGATTCCTTTTGAAGACCAACTCAACTAAGAAATCTCATGACATGTTCTTGGAAAATGTCTATGTGAACAATTGTACAGTAAGTTTGCACTAGTAACCGTGTTCATGTTGAATGATTTTAACTGACTGAATGGGGATTGGTTGTCAACCTAAAAGTAGGTAAAGCTCCAGGTCACGCCTACCGATGATGTGGACCAATGGCAGTAAGAAGGTGTTTAGCAGCCGCACAGGTGAACAATTACTAACCACTGAAACTAACTAAATGAAGTCAGATGCATTCATTTCTCAATTTCGTATGAAATGTGCCATAGGCCTTTATGAATGAAAACAGATAGTATAGAGAGGACTCAATTTGTCTTGAGCATGTGCGCTAACTGCTATGCCATGGCTCTGAATTCAAATTAAATATACAAAAATCAGGGTCTACTCATTCTTCAAAATTGAGCGAAAGATTTTGCAGTTAGTAGAATGTGCATTCTCATTCTGCATAGTGCACATTAATAAAACATTATGAAACATAGAATGACCTCTGGAGTGACCCTTTAGATAGGGATGTGATATGTGATAGTTGTTCTGAAATCACATTCTTCTCCATTTGTGTCCATGTAGAGAGGGGCTAGTCTCACAGTATTGATTGACTGTTCGTTCCACTGACAGAGTGCTCTTTAAAAGAGAAATCAATACTAAAGTAATTTGATTATATTATTTTAGTATGCTTTTACCTTACATTCCAGCTCATCGGGACTGAGAATACTGAGAGTTCACAGCGTCCATACATCTTTAAATCTTCAGTCCAGAAAAATGGATGAAGCTTAGTCTTTAAGTTCTTGGCAAGCTGACGAAAAACTGCTAAAGTAACCAAAGAGACATCTGTTCTGTCTGGTCAATATATCACCTATTTATAAAAAAGGCCATTCATCAAGTTCCGCCACAACTTCCTGTTTCAGTAGGAAATAAACTGCACTAACTGCTCTAATGGCACTAACTGCCCCTTAATATTTAAAGTTCCATGAACTGCCTTGACGAGCAAAGTTTTCCATATTGTTTTGACGAATTTCCTACTGAAACAGGAAGATGGGGCAGAACTTGACAAATGGCTCATACCTTTTTTTAGAAACTGGCGATAGGCTTTAGTTTACATTGTAGCCCAGCAGAGCCACTCACATTCCCCTTTCCTACCTAAATGGTCCAAGTCCAACTCTTGAAAAAAGGCAGTAAAAGATTAAAAGATATCAGTGTTTTGAATCACAATACACTAAACCTCACGAAACCTCAGAAAAATGCCTGCAGTAAAACTGAATAAACTCCAGACACTTTCCTAGCATCCAGCACCTACGTTGGCACAATCTTTTCAGAACTGATCACATCCCTTTGCCCTATTCCTGTCGAAGACAATTACCTTCCACGGTGAGAGTGTCGGAAGGTGATAACGGTCATTCACAACCTTTTAATTGATTCTTATTTGAAATTCTGTTTGGAATGATCCTACAGCATGGATTGTTCTACATTCAAATTGCCCTGTGAAGATATCAACAGCAACGGTGAGAACACAGACCTGTGCACTTAGCAGATGTAGAGGATATGTTCTCATTCTAGAAAGCATTTAATTGGACAATTTCTCACCCATTTATGATGTAGGGCAGTGCGATAAAATTTATATATTTATTGAAAAAATAAATTTTTCATATCAATTAAACATTTGAGTAATTTTCAATATTTAGCCTATGTTCTAGTTCTACATCTTCTGTTCTACATCTAGACGATCGGATCAGGTACGTGTCACTAAAAAAACGCAAGAAGTTTGGCAAAGTTATACACACAACTAGCTAAGTGAATCACAATCATGAAATCAGCCTGTTAAGAAGTATTTTCAGGCAGCCCTGCTGTCATGTAAACTGGAATTGAGGCTTAGCAACCGCTAGCTAGCACCTAGCTTGTATCTGGCTAATTTAACATTGTTGGGTACCAAACAAGACAGCACTGGCAATTCAGTACACCAGCTATCGACTGAATGCAACAACAACTCCGACATCTACACTAATGCTGTTTATTTATCTACTACTTAGTTAAATGTTTTTTTCATTATCCATAACACTGTCACAAGCAAGAAGGGGATTCTTCTTCTGGTTATGTTTATTGGCAGCTGGCAGTTTATGGTGCACTACCACCATCTACTGAGCTGGAGTTTGGAGCAGTCTTTCAGAGTCAAACATCAGCTAAAGATGATAAAATTGGCGAAATTTCATCAAAAAGAGGTCACACACCTTATGTAGGACTACATCCTAAAATGAGTGTACTTTAAAGTTAGCATACCCTCTGGAGTTTTCTTTTATACAAACAAGTTATGTTTAATTCATTCTTGAGGTCTAACACGTGGAATGCAGTTCTGCCCCCATTAAGGGTATGAAACGTTACATACTGCTTTGATGAGAGACTGTTTAGCAGTGACGGGCCACTCCTATTAAAATGAAAGAGAGAAATTGGAACGCTCAACCAAGGAGATCTGAGCGCCTAAGGGCATAGAAACGGATGTTCAACGGATGTAGAAAAGAAGTCCTACCTTACAGTTAAAAGAGCCAATCACCTTTTAGATACAGACATCACCTGTCAATCAACTCGAGAAAGCGCATGCACATTAGCTATGCAAGCTGGGAAAATTTTGTTTTTTAATGTAATAAGAGGGAAATAATCTCAATTAAACATTCCAGTATTTTCAGATTTTATTGCTGGTTTGAAATATGTTCTTTGATTTTAATCTTGAACAACCGTTTTAGATTTTGGTCTTACTCCATTCAAGTAGATAGGAGCTACAATGGAATGACTGGAAATAGCCTCCTGAGAGCATTCCAAAGATGGCCAACAGTGGTCTGACTTGCTATAAAGACTTTGGCTTTGATACAGCCCGAGCCTCCATTGCTAGTTCGAAGACATCATTTTAGAGCTAGCACTGGATGACTGCGATACTTGCACTGATTTACTAGTAGTAACAAGGTAGTGCGTTTGTGTGCACATGAGCGAGAGAAAGAAAAGAGAGTGATTGCATGTTGGACTACCTGTGTTTGAGCTCTCGTCAGCAGAATCATTGCTTCAAATCGGCAAGATGTAAAGTTAAGTATATTTCTCAGTGTTTCCATTCTCATATGTAGCTTTAACCGTTGCTACACAGCTGTTTCATTAAGTTGCGCGGGTCCTTTACATCAAGGCTCTGTGTATGTATGCATGTATGTGTGTGTGAGCAGTGGCGGATTTAAGCATGGGTGACCAGGGCGGCATCTTGCGGTTGGGCAGCACGAGGTGGCGGCTGCAGTCAAGACCTGGAACTTCTTCATAGCTGTTGGTTTACAGAAAAATAATAGCACACTTTGTCAACAAATCAGAATCAATCATTCAACAGACCCGTGGTATAAGTTCTGATAAATGTCAATATCGAACGGTATGAAAAAAATATTATGATATATAAATATATATACATAAAATATATATATATATATATATATATATATATATATATATATATATATATTTTTTTTTTTTTTTTTGCCATATCGCCCTGCCCTACTGTGACATCATGAATCTTCCTGGGGATTTTTATCCAGAAAAGAGAGACTTCCAGAAGAAAGAAGAAAGACAAATGGGTTTGGAACAACATGAGGGGGCATAAAATACAATAGAAATGTTCACTTTTGGGTAAATTATTCCTTTAAACATGGAAGAGTGACTGAACTGAAATCAAGTATTGGCACCACATTCATTTGAGGTGGGTGACTGGACTAGGGCGCAGTAGCTTTGCTATTGACAAGAATATGAGGAAGAGGTACCTGATATCCGCCATCCACTCCACTTAAACAAATCCCACTTTCCCAACCTTCTATGGATTGCCTCCTCAAATGCCGCAAACTCACCCATCTCCCCACACCACTCCCGAAATGAGGGTGCCCCAGCCGTCTTCTACCACCTGATAATTATTTGCCTGGCCACCATAACTCCGGCCAGGAACCAACCTTTCAATTGGCTATCCCAAAATGAATGCCCTCCCCATCACCCAAAATGCAGAGCCTGGGGCAAAATGAAAATTGTGTGTCCAACACATCACACAAAAATCTGTGAATCTTCAACCAAAATTCCTGTTATTTATCATATCCCCAAAAATCATGGGTTTTATCCCCGTCTTTTGATTGGCATCACCAGGTGGGTGTCTTTAAGACCAAGTCTATACAATCTAGAGGGGGTCCAATAGAATCCATGTATAATCTTGAATTGCATAAACTGCATCCTTGCATCTCTAGGTGCAGTCTGGATGTTTTTTAAAATCCTAACCCACACTCCCTCCTCCAATACCAAGTTTAAATCTCTCTCACATAAGCTCTTGTGAGAAGTTGAAGCTCTGTGCCCCAGACTCTGAATTAGTAGGGAGTAATACACTGATGCCTCATGACCTTTTCCAAAAGCAGTAATCACCACTACCAGAGTATCTGCCACTTTAGGGGGGTGTATGCTACTCCCAAAAATAGTATAGAGCAGGTGGTGCAGCTGTACCTGTAGCTGTTTTTCCTGAAGAACTGAGATCTAGGAATCCTGAAATGTTGGACCAAATTGTCAAACGGTCTCAACCCAACACTCTCAAATAGCTCAACGAGCATATTAACACCGCTCACAATCCACTCTGACCAGCAGAGAGGGGACTCACCAAAACTTCGGGTTTAGCCATATGCTCGAGGCAACATTTAAATAAATGTCTGAATTAACCAGTCTGGACACTTTTGTCCATAGTGCGTGCGAGATAACGGGGTGCGACTTAATTCTCCAGTTAGTTTAATAGAAAGGCTTTGTAATAGTAAAATAGGGGCAAGAACTTTCTGTTCAATTCCAAACCAGGGAGGGGCTCTCTCAGGTGGAAGTGACCAACGAGCTAAATGTCTGAGACCGAATGCATAATAATAAATCAAAATCTTGGGTGGGCCTAGGCCACCTTTGTCAATCGGCCTATGTAACTTATAGAAATGTAAACTGGGACACTTTCCATTCCAAATGAAGGACTTCGCTATGCTATCAAATTGCATGAAACAAGAGAGGGGGACATCTACTGGAAGAAATTGTAGCAGGTAGTTGAATTTTGGAATACAATTCATTTTAATATCATTAACATTTCCAATCATCAATAAACGTAATGAATTACTCACATCACTCGAAAACCTTTTTATTAAAGGGTCAAAATGAACTCTAACTAAATCACATAAATTTACTGAGAATAAATTACCCAAATACTTAATGCCCAGTTTGGGCCATTGAAAGGCACCCTTCTGAAAAGCCATTACTGAGCAGTTCACAGTCAGAGATAATGCTTTGGATTTAGACCAATTAACTCTGTATCCCAAAACTTTTGAAAAGGAATTGATAATTCTGTGGAGGCAAGGCATATCCTCCACATAATGTAAAAGCTTATGCGCACACCTGCCACAACCACCCCTGCAAAATCATCCTCCTTTCTTATCGTGGCTGCTAATGGTTCCATGGCAAGGCAGAACAATAATGGGGAATGAGGGCAACACTGCCGAGTGCCCCTATCCAGAGTAAAATAAATGGAAATTAATCAATTTGGTTGTACTGACGCTACAGGGTGTCTATAAATTAATTTAATCCATCCAATAAAAGTATTTCCAAACCCATATATTTCCAAAATCTTAAAAAGATTATCCCATTCTACCATATCAAATGCCTTTTCGGTGTCAAATGAGATGCAGCGACCGGAGTCTGATCATTCGCCACTGACCACATGATACTTATGAGATGGCTAATGTTATCAGAAGAGCTACGGACCCGAATAAACACCACCTGATCTATATGTATAAGAGATGTCATAACTTTACTTAATTGGTTAGCCAAAATTTGTACATTGGATGGTAAATTTTACACTCGCTAGGATCTTTTTCCTTTTAAGAATCAGACTAATCCGGGCTTGTGTCATGGTTGGAGGATGCTTTCCATTCTTTAATGATTCTGTTTAAACTTCTAACAAAAGTGGAGCCAGTTCTGTAGCATAAGACCTAAAACATTCTGTGGCAAAGCCATCTGGCCCCGGGACCTTGCCAGTAGGCAGTGCCTTAATTACTTCAAGCTCCTCCAAGGTTTTCTCAGAGACGAGAGAAATGTTTTGCTCAGTCGTCAATTTAGGGAGTTCTAATGGTTCCACAAAGTTTCTGATATCTTCATCAGTAGATGAACACATGGAACTATAAAGATCAAGATAGAACTCTTTAAAGGCATTTAAACAATGATTTCAATCTTTAACGTTTGTTGGAAATCAGGATTTTGCAAAAGGGATACATTAAGGCACCAACTTTATGATTGATTTTTCTCTGTATGTGGCAACATCTCTATAATCCCCAGGGTGTGTTCTGAGACTAAGATGTTTCCAATTGAACAATCAGCAACAGATGAAATTAGGGATTTATATACTGTATATATTCTAGAATAATATTCTATTATAATAATGGACTTATGAAAAAAATGTATAGTCCCTACCAGATGGGTTCAAAAGTCTTCAAATATCTGCAAGAGCAAGATTGTTACACATCATGTGGAGCATCAATGTTGTTCTAGGGGGCTTACACACTTTTGCTTCACTATGATCAAACACTATGAGTCCATCAATAGATTAAAGTCTCCTCCCAATATTATATCATGATGGGTGCCAAAGGTTAGCAACTTCCCTTCAAGATCTATAAAAAAAAGCTCTGATCATCAGCATTATGTACGTAAATATTAGCCAAAATCAACCATTGACCCTGAATTTTCACTTAAAAAATAATGACTCTTCCTAATTTATCATTAAACAATTTGAGAAATTTGAATTGTAGATGTTTAATTATCAGTGTAATTACTCTCCTGCTCTTACTTGAGCCAGCACGAAAACATGTCCACCCCAAATCTTCCAAAAATGTTCAGCTAACTGCGGGGAATGATGCATTTCTTGAAGAAACACTATTTCTATATATTTCTTAGGTTTCAGATAAGAAATTACCTTCTTTCTATTTATGAGTTACCCAACCCATTTAAATTCCATGTGTAGAGAGGACACTTGATGGAGCGCAAATACGAACTAAGGGATCTCAAGATGTGTTCTTCTAAGTATTAAAATATATTTAACTTGACAAAGCAGCCTAAAAATGGTATGTTTATGATGCAATGCACCTGAGATACTTCACAAGCAGGTGTACATTGACGGGTCCTTAAACAAGCCCTCATAATAAATCTCAAACTGACTGACAAATTCACTGTGTATTGTATACCAATGATTGACTTATGTTTAATAATGTGGTAGTAAACCAATACATTGTATTCTAAAGCCACTATTTGTATTGTCTTATCAATGATTAACTGAATATTATCTGATTATATATATATATATATAATTTTTTTTTTATATTTAAAGATAACTATGTATAATTATTTCATCATCATATATTGAATTATAGTTATATGAGGGGATTTCTCATCAAATATTTGTATATGCGATTATTTACGATAAACGTTTTTAATCGATTGACAGCCCATATATATATATATATATATATATATATATATATATATATATATATAGAAAAAAAATTGTGGTCTCTAAAAAAAGGACATAATAATAATTATATAATAATAACAACAACAAAAATAAAATAATACTGATGATGCTAATAATAATAATTCTTATTATTCATTTTTATTTCGAAATCAAAAATAATTTCATGACCTCCGTTGACTTCTGTAGGTTTGGAAATAATCATTATTTTGGCATTCTGTTTGGTACCACTTGTGGTGGCAAATTTTCATACTTCACATTTAAAACAAAATATTAACAGACAATGAAACTTTATGGGATAAGATATAAAACTAATATATGTCCTAAATGAATGTGTGACTGTGTAGCTGTTTTCCTTATACAATTAAATTTTATTAACAAACAAAACTGCTTTTTGTAGAAATATTTATTGCAGAGAAGGTATTTTTATGTACATGCTATCACAATGTTACACACTATAAATCTACCAAATATTTCCATATGTGTATGCTATAAGCTTGTCATAGAGCATGTAATATAACAAGCACATAATACAGTGGGTAGGGTACAGTTTCACTAACTATACAACTTGTAACAGTCCAATAAAGATCAAAGTTTTTTTTTTTTTTTAATTCTATCAAGGGCAGTGTTCTATCACTGAGTTCTATCAGTCTTACTAATTACTCATTATCATGCAGAAGCAACGAGAGTAAGAGCTAAGACAATACCGCGTTAAGTAGAAGGAGTGTCCCCCGAAACGTCGTGATGGTGAGACACGTGGGGGGCCCAAGTAAACAAGCTAAATAACCAAAATCAATTTAGAAATTTATAAAGAACCACTTCGGTAAACTCCAAAAACGGAACTAAACAGTGCACCATGACAATGTAATAGGCAAAGTTACTATTCAACATTAACAGGTCATGAGTTGGGTGCTTACATCATACTACATAGAGTTCAACTGAGTAATTGCAGATGGGTAAAACTTGTAAACTAGAGGGATGCACTACAATACAACAACCATTCCCAGAAACATTCTCTATGTAACAAAGTTGGTTAATTTTACATATCCATCTAATCATACATTAAGAACAGACTTTGTTCTCACCGGGTCAGTAGAACTACAAAGCCTACAGTATAAATCCATGAGCACATCTCCAGATGAGAATAACAGGGTTCTAGTCTGGATTCAAAAGAAGAAAATTGCACACTGCATTGTGGTCAATACAGTACCAATAGTGTAATTCTGCCTTCAAGCCATGCTATGATCATATTTATGAGCTGAGCACCAGTGTTGGGTGTAATCAGATTACTAAGAAACTAGTTAAAGTAATCCAATTACTTTTAGTCAAAAAGTATTGTACAACATTAAATTTAAACACATGGACTCCACCACAATGTCACAGTTCACTGGAAACACTGGATTTTCTTTCTAAGCTGGAGATATGTCAATTAAAGAATCATTAATTATCATATAATTCAATTGGAAATGTTAACTGTATATTTTAGTTTATATACGCAGTGTGTGGTGATGAAGAATAGCTTTTTCAGTAAGAGAAAAAGAGAGAAAGATATATGATAAGCCCAATACATCAATTTTTTTCCTGACCACAATTACTTGAACGCTCGTAATAACAACTTCCAAACTCATAAGTACAAACTTTTCAAGAGTACTTGAAGGCAGCATAAGTTCTAGCATGGGCAGACACTGAATTTAAAATGATAAACTAGTAGATTAACCCCACATATGGAGAGATTGGAGTGTGACATCATTTTAGTGTCAAGAATGACATATTTAGGTACATTTTTACCTCTTTGGTACATGTAACATATATACAATATATAACTGTTTCTTCTGTATTCTTACTAATCCATTTTGTGCACACACTGCATTACAGGACACAATAACATTTTTCATAACATTTAAAAACCACTTTGTAGAATTGGGTGGAAAGAGTTTGCAATCGGAATACGTCAACGCAACATTTAAACAAACATTTCACGTGTCGTTATTACTAGGCATCATACTGTACAACAGTTCATGCCTTATGAGACCATTATATTACTTTGACATCATTACAAATTACCAATGACCATGTGCTGAGAAGGCATACAAGACATTCCAACAGTAACATTTTAGAATTTAGTGGTCACTGGGCATGTTTCAGGATGTTTGTTTTTTTCCTTGAAGAAACTTATGAATTGCCCAAAACATCTATTAATAAATGAATTGATGTAGAGGAGACTGGGAGGTGTTGTAACAGTGTTAGATGCAACATAATTTTAACCACTTACAAATGAGTTAAAGGATTGAAATCACTATCTTACATGACCAAAGCCCTCTTGAGGTGACAGGACAAGTTGTGTCTGCATACAAATATTAAAGATTTTTGAAAAAGAAATTTGATTTACGATCATGCATAATGAATGTTGTCTTGTTTATCTTAATTTTTCAGTATAACATCCACACAAACACGTTTAATTTACATGTTTAAAAGTAAATTGAATTACCACAATAAATGAATGCACAAAATGTTTAATGTCTATGGTTCCCTGTCTGTCGCTCACTCGACGTTGTGTTGAATGAAGTGACACTAGGGGTCTTTCTTGAAGGCCTCGGTTACTGCTGAACTTGAGAAAAGGCCAATGAGATATTGGCAGACAGAATTTGTATGTCCCTTCCCCGAATATACAGGTATAAAATGAGGCAATCGTGCATCTCTTTAGTCAGATTGTTTCTTCGGAGCCGAGTGGTTGTGTGTTCAGCAAGCTGGTGTTCAACTACTGTTCCACTCGCCTCTAAGAGCATTTCTCCCTTCTCTGCACGCTAGTGCAGAGAAGTCCCCTCGCCTCCATGCCCTCGACTGTAGATAACTCGCAGGCTGGTTCTGACGAGTCTAGAGGACGCCTCCATAGGACCTCCTCCTCAGTCACTTTCCCACCCCCAGCCGGGTACGCGGAGCAATGTAAGTGCTTTGAGTTTTTTTCTAAGCACAACTGTTTGGGGACGCAACTTTGATCCCCGACATAATATTACCTGCTCCCCCACTGCGAAGCCCCACCAGGTACGTCATACGTGATCATTCCCTTAGTGCCCCCCCCACTCGGAGCATGGATGCGTCGCTTAAGCTTCCAACCCATTGTAATGGCTGGCCGGGACCATCCTACTCACCAACGCGATTTAGTTCGCCAGGCCACGCCGCTCAGGTTGGTGCATTTGAGACCGCTTCAGCACTGGCTTCAGACTCGAGTCCCGAGATGGGCATAGCACCTCGGCACATTATGTGTGTTCATCACCTCCTTCTGCTGCCAGACATCCTCTGTTTCCTGCGGACAAGTGTCCCCCTACAGCAGGTGTCCAGACACGTCGTGGTCACCATAGACGCCTATAAACTGGGTTGGGGCGCCATGTGCAAAGGGCATGCAGCCGCTGGCTCCTGGCCAGGGCCGTGCCTACATTGGCACATTAACTGTCTAGAGTTGTTGGCTGTACTTCTTGCCCAGCGGAGGTCTCTCCAGCTGATCCAGGGAAAGTGTGTCTTGATCTGTTCAGACAGCACCACAACAGTGGCGTACATAAATTGCCAAGGTGGCGTATGCACTCGTCACATGTCACAGCTCACCCGCCATCCCTCCTTTGGAGTCAGCAGCGACTCAGGTCGCCGCACGGCACTCATATCCTGGCCAGCCTCAACACGGTAGTGGACGCGCTGTCGCGACAGGGCATGCTCATCGGAGAGTGAAGTCTCCACCCCCAGGTGGTCCAGTTGATTTGGGAGCAGTTCGGCAAAGCACAGGTGGTCCTGTTTGCTTCACAAGAGACCTCTCACTGCCTGCTCTGGTACTCCCTAACTAGGCTTCCCTCAGGACAGATGCGCTGGCACACAGCTGGCCCTGGGGGCTGCGCAAATTTCCCCCAGTGAGCCTACTAGCACAGGTGCTGTGCAAGGTCAGGGAGGACCTGATCACCCTAGTGGCCCCCTATTGGCCCACTCGGACTTGGTCCTTGGATATTACGCTCCTCAGGACAGCACCTTCCTGGCAGAATCCCCTGAGAAGGGACCTTATTTCTCAGGGACGGGGCACCCTCTGCATCTGCACCTAGACCTCTGGAACCTCCATGTCTGGCCCTTGGATGGGCTGCAGAAGATCTAATTGGCCTACCACCTGCTGTCATAGACACAATCAACCAAGCCAGAGCTCCCTCTACCAGGCAGCTTTACGCCCCGAAGTGGCGCTTGTTCATGAAGTGGTGTTCTTCCCGATCTGCCTAGTATCTGTCTTCCTCAGAGGTAGTGAATCTGCAAGTGAAGCTGCCCCAGGAGGAGGCAGACCCAGCCTTATCATTGCTGTGTCCAGTGCGTGCTTTGCATACCTATGTGGACTGCACGCAGAGCTTTAGATGTTCTGAGCAGCTCTTTGTTTGCTGAGGCAGACAGCAGAAAGGGGCGCTGTCTCCAACAGAGGCTGCCCACTGGGTCGTCAATGCCATGGCTGGCATATCAGACCCAGGCCGTGTCCGCCCCCTTGCGGGTTCGAGCTCACTATACGAGCAGTGTGGCGTTCTCGTGGGCACAGGCCAACGGCACCTGCCTAGCAGACATCTGCAGAGCATGGGCTGGGAAACACCTAATACCCTTAAGAGATTCTACAATATCAGGGTTGAGTCGGTCTTGTCCCGTATTTTCTCAGGTCCGAGCACGTAGAACTCGGTAATGCGGAACGGCTGACAGGGTGTTCCGCTTGCACATAGTGCCCTTCCCCTCCACTGAGGTGATCATGTGCGCTCTTTCTCCCAGGAGAGTCCACTAAACTTGGGCTCCCTGGATGTCCTTCCCCCATCCCTCTGATCCGCGAATTCAGCGGAGGAATTCCCCGACCAGACCCACTACAGGTATAGGTGCTCCACAGGGTTGCCTATATGGATTAATCACCCTGTGTGTATTTTCCGCAGTCTCCTTTGGGCAGTCCCCTCTGCCCCCCGGTCGCTGTGTTTGTAGCAACTCCTCCCTCTTAGCAGGTAGGATCTACCACTGCGCCACTTCCACATGTGGCCTGAAAACCCATGTGACGTACTCACCACATTTAACCTCCCCCCAGGATGTGGTCTCCATGGGGTCTTTTCCCCCTGAAGGAATAGGAGTTGGAAAAGAACACCTTCCCCGATGAATGTTATAGCATTAAATGGCCCCAGCCGCTTTAACTCTATGCGAGAAACATAGAGAGAGAAAAGGGCGGCTGGCACGGCCTGCTTCCATACTTGGCACGTTACCCCCCCCCCCCCCCCTTCGGGATGCCGGAAACCTAAAAGTTTATGACGTTATTTATGGGGTTTTGGGGAAGGGTACGTGCAGACTGACGCAGCCTGCTGCTTTGGCATGCAACTGCCAGTCAGCACCTGCATCAGCAGCTCACGTACACGGTTCAGCGCATGGCGTGATTGAATAAAGACCCCTAGTGTCACTTCATTCGAAACATCGTCGAGTGAACAACAGATGGGATACGTCTAGGTTACTGTTGTAACCTTCATTCCCTGATGGAGGGAACACAACGTTGTGTCCCCCCAGCCACGATGCTGAACCAAGCCACTGTAATGGCTGAACCTTATTCTCGGCTCCTCAGTGCAAAACCTGACTAAACAGATGCAAGATTCCCTCCTTTTATACCCGTATGTCCGGGGGATGGACATGCATATTCTGTCTGCCAATTTCTCATTGGCCTTTTCTCAAGTTCAGAGGTAACCGAGGCCTTCAAGAATGACCCCTAGTGTCACTTCATTCGATACAATGTCTCGTTCCCTCCATTAGGGAATGGAGGTTACAACAGTAACCTAGACGTTTCTGTAAGTAGGATAATTATGGAGCTAGAAACATTTCTAAAGTATTTAAACTGAATTTTGTTAATTTGAATTTGAGACATTAAAAACACATTAATTTCATAAGGTTTTGGTCCTCTGTCCACACTGAGATGCCGTTTTGTCTAGCGAAAACAAAGCTTTTCGAAAATGCTCTAATAAGTGGAAATGCTGTATTCACATTGTAGTGTGGAAAGGAAAAACTGAGATATTCGTAAACGATGACATATTTGTTGTCATGTGATACATTCAACCCAAAACCATCAAGATGGTGTCCCATGTTGTAGCGGTGTTGTTGTGCCTGATATTCACTTAAAGATAAATATTACTTTCTACAATCTTCAAATTGCATTCCTTCAAAGACGACAGGAAGTTAACTCAGAATTGCTGTCCGGCGGCAGATTATGGGAAAATTGCATTTCATAGCTATGCTTCTTACTTTTTTTCACATGCACATTAAAGTGATTTAAGCTTTTCAGTTTCAGTGTGGAAGAGGAACTTTTGGAAAATGGCAGTGTGGATTCAGAGCACGGGTGTAGATTTGGCTTGTGTTGATCTACACAAACAGCTCTTACTCAGCACTTACTAAATGAAAATGCCGCTTTCAAATTTATCCGGATTAGTCTTAACAATTTTTTGTTTTGTATATCTTATTTTATACATTTTTATTTTATAACAGCAGATTAGGGATTTTTTTTAGAAATGGAATTAGCTATAAAATTCAAATAACAGAATTTACAGGTTCAAATTTTCAGATCAAGAAGAAATTCAGAACTCCAAATACACAACTGGCACATTCACATCTCATAAATTCTGATCGTAAACAAACTATAGGCCAAAGGTCAAGCAAAGCTGGTATATTTATATCGAATTGTATACATTTATTAAGAAATTAACATTGGACAAGATTAATAAATGCTATAAAATGTTGTCCATTTTAATTCATGTTCATTATTGTGTTAACTAATGGTAACTTATATAAAACTTAATGTAAAGAACATATTCTAGCAATATAAAGTCTGCAATGAAAATAAGTAAAACGAAACATAATAAAAGAAGGGAACTGAATGACTTAAAACACTCTGATCAGCATTAGAAAACATTTTAGCTTCCGTGCAGCTGCAATGTTTGAATGCAGTAATGGAAACAGTGCTTTTACTTGGATGTAAATTTGGCTTGTGATGCACAGGACTGCTTGGTCGGCACCACGGGTTAGGCTGACCACTGGGTGGTGTGCAAGTAAATGACCCAGCTTTGATTGACTTGTATTTGGAGTTCTGAATTTCTTCTTAATTTGAAAATGTTAACCTGTAATTTTATAATGTTAATAATTAAAGCTATTTTTTTCCTAAACAAAATAAAAACAAAACTGATGGAAAAAAAAATACAAAAAATATGATTAACACAAAACATTATTTCGACCCGTTCTTCCTTTTCATAAAAAGAAGAAGAGAAAATCAAGGTTACTGTGAGGCCCTTACAATGGAAGTTAATGGGTCCATTTTTGGAGGGTTTAAAGGCTGAAATTTGAAGCTTATAATTTTATAAAAGCACTTACATTAATTAATCTGTTAAAACTCATGTATTATTTGAGCTGTTAGTTGTTTAAATCGTCATTTTTATAGTCATTGTAAGCTTTGTTGACATTACATCGTCATGGCAACGAAGTTGTAAAATTGGAATTTACTAATACACAAAAAGGTTAGCAAGCGATTTAATCACACTACAATCATGTTAACAAGCTTATTATTTATGTCTTGTGTCTCTTGAAAGTGAGTATTTTAATGTTTCCAGATTGGCCCCATTTTCTTCCATTGTAAGTGCCTCACTGGAACCCAAACTTTTTGCTTTTTTTTTTAAAGGAAAGGAGGGGCAAGGACTATTTTTGTGGTGTTCAGTATTATGCAACATATGCTTTTGATTGCGCTTAACTTGTATTGAACCCTAATATTGCTTTAAATCAAGTTTTGGGATTATTTGCCGACTTACAAAATACTTTAATTTGTATAAGATAAATTGAGAGTATTTTATCAAAGTTTTAGACACTGCATAAAACACAGAGTATCAGATGTTGGAAGAAAATGTGATACAACACTTCCTATCTTCCCAAATAATCACAAATTGCTAAAGGATACCATAAACATATTAAAGAGAAAACTATGAGGCTTGTGTCAGAATTTTATATGAAATAGATAAGATTTGATATGCTATAATGTTATATTTTGTAATAAGTGGTCAAATCTTAAAAGAGAAAATTAAAGACATTAGAGGTAAAATGAGTCTCACTTATGATTGTGCCCTACGCCGAAAGAAACTATAGCCCATGGTTCCGTGAACTGAGCAGGTGATGTTTTTTCCTAGCATACCCCATTAAAAAAAAAAGCATTTACAATTTTACAACATTGCTAATATATAAACTAAATCTAATTTATTGTTTAAAAAGTATTTAATTGGGTATGTGTAACATGGAAAATTTCCCATTTCCCATTACAAGAAAGACTGGTACAGGACTATTTACATAGGCACATTCAGGATAATATATAAGCAAATTTGGAAGCATTGGAAATGTGTGTTTTGTTTTTTTTACTGTTTTTTTCTGGTTAGGAAAACTAAAAGAGTGTGGCAGATGTGCACATATGATCTTACTGAACAACAAAAAACAGCAAGGCCAAAAGACAAAATTATTTGCCAAAGGGCAAATATGAATGGAGTTATGTACTGTTTATGTCTTTCTAAGTATACTCTTACTAAAGTGCTACATGCTAATTTCCCAACAAGCAGCCACATAAATTCGGCTCACTGTACAAATGTCTTTTGCTGTTGAGGTTTGAGTTCTTAGATTTATTAGGTGTTACCTTTATCTTTGGCAAGTATACAGTTTAATAGTAACTCAATCCAAACCACAATGTATGAAACACAACAAAAGACAAACGGAAATGGATAAGGCTTACTCCATGACACTTCATGCATGGCCCACACAAAGATCCTCCTATGTAACAGGAACTTGTACAATCTTTTGAGGAAGCCAGTGTCAAGGAGAGGCCACAGATGCAGCTATTAAGAGAGTTTAAATGTTAATGAATATTCATGTGATGAGTATAGGCATCTTTTTTTACATTGCACATAAAGAGTTGCATAATTGTAAACTACCGTTTCTATTTAAAGGTTTGACAAATACTTCAGAATCTGGAATGCCTGGTGAGTTGTTGCATTTTTTTGTTGATTTTATTCTCTTTTAATTCCAAAAAACACAAGAGGAAAACAAAATGTTGAAGAGAAAGGCAGCTTGTGCGACTTGATGTTTTTTTTCTCCAAATCACCATAAATTCTATTAAAGTTTTAATTCCATGGTGTATTTATGAAAGAAAAAGCACATATAATGAGGACTAACTAATAGTTCACTTAGGTAAAGTGTCATGCCTTTTTTGTTGATGTTTGGTCATCAAAGTCCCAAGGGCAGACATCTGATATTTTGACACTGCTAGTAACTCTGCTTTTGGAAATAGGACTTTTCTGTTTGCCAGCGGATGAACTGGTGCTCGTATTTGCTTCTTTACTAGTTGCTGCCTCTTCAAAATCCCAAGGGCATACATCTGCTTGCTTGCTTTTTGCTATTGCAACATTTGGGCTCTTTTGTTTATCCATCGAGACAATTTCCTGACTACTATCGACATCCCACGGGCAAACCTCAGCTAACTTAGACTGGCTGACAGGTCTTTCTTCTGTCTTGCTTGAGGTGACCTTGTCTTTTGCTTTTGATTTCACATTTTCATCATCTGCATCTTTTTCTTTCTCTAATAGTCTGACAGGGGAAGTTGCCTTCTTCATAGTATGGGTCTCCTTTGTTTTAGGAACCTGAGAAGAACAAGGGGTCTTGTCAGAGATGGGACTTGAGACAATTTCAAATTCCCATGGACAAACGTCTTCTTTAGTGGGCGGCTGCAGTGAGATGCCTGTTGATTTTGTGGACTCTGACAGAGCCTTTGCTCTGCCCTCTGTAGGGGTAGTACCCTTGCCCTTGACATCAGTAGGCGAGGAGCTTATTTTGCCTTTGATCTCAGTTGGTGTGGTGCCCTTTATAGGTCTGCTCTGATCAGGAACGTAAGCAGAGTCCTTTGAGTTGCTCAGCACTTCCTCAAAGTCCCATGGACAGACCTCAGCTCTTGGAGCCTTTGTAACCTCTCCAGATGACTGAGGTTGGGACTTGGCAGGCTTACTATTGGAGTGAGGTTTTGGCCCAGTTACCTGACCAGGGTATTCATTGCCCACTTCCCATGGACAGATGTCCATTTTGTCTGCAACTTTTTGATTTGGATGCCTGGCCACAGAGGTTGACTGCTCTGTCCCTTTCTGTTTTTGCTGATGTTGCTTTGTCACCTTGTTGCTGCCTCCATGGACTGTGGTGGTCTGCTCAGGGGCAATGGACACATGTTTCTGGACCTTGTTTTCAGAGGGGGTCGGCAAGTCCTCCACTTCCCAAGGGCACACTTCAGAAAGGTCATAAAGTTCTTTACCCTTTACTTGTTCTGAGCAAATGGAGGGCTGGCTTCCACTCATCTGTTGCTTCATTATCCCGGTTTTTGCAGGTGTCTGCTTGTACTCTACTGACTGACTGACAATCATCTTTGGATAACCCTCCTTTTCTTCAGCTTCAACTGAAGTCTTGGTATCCTTGTTCTTTTGATTAACTTTCTTGGTTGGATCCTCCGCTGCTTGGGCTTTTCCTGTTAGACCAAGAGTCTTCTCTTTGGCACTGGCAATAACGCTTAGAGATTTCTGCAGCATGGATGTTCTTGGGTGAATTGGTTTCTTATCAGCAGTCAGGTTATGAGCACTGGCTGACTTACACACCAAGGGAACTGATTCTGTTGACTCACTAGATGCATCGTTCTTCTCAGAGGACTTTTTGACCAGCTTCTTGCCCATCAGGGTTTCAAGGAGAGAGCCTTCTGTCGGTGCCACTTCCATCTTGTCAGTTGCTGAGCTGCTAGAATCTTCACTATGGTCACGGACATGATCATAACTGCTGTGGGATTTTTTAAGTGAAAAAACTTTGCTCTTCAAGGACTCATCTTTGGCAGGCTTTACAGAGTGTGAGGGGTCAAAAGGGTTCTTTCTCAGGACACAGATGCTGTTTCGGCCACTCCCATGGTCACCCAGGTCCTTGTCTTCACGGCTGCACTGGCGCCCCATCGTCTCAGGTATCTCAGTGATGCGCCTCATGAGGGAGCGGCCTAGACCCTTCTTGGAGCTGCGTTTCTTCTGCAGGTGAGGATTGTTTGCCAGCATCTTTTTTCTTTTATAGATCTCCAACTGGGAATAGAGTTTCTTCAGCTCTTCCTGTGGATTTGAAGACATATACAGCCATTAATTCCCAATAGATATCTAGGACTTAGAAGTGTAAAAATAGAATGCTTCTAGTTACAGTAAAGCAGACGTTCTATGGCACAGAAAACATGCAGAGCTAGTCATCATTTGCCACTACAGACAGTGCTTTGAAGACATTAGACCAAACCAACATGCTGTTTTACACTAATTAAAGACAGGACAGTCTGGGACGGTGTTAAATACGACAATTTTGTGTTTTATTGTTAGGTCTGAAACAGCCTCAAAAGAAGTTTGATGCATTTTTTGTAGTCTTATTTTGAAGTCATCTGCATTTATTATCCCAAGACCAGAACTTGTTTAACCCTTAAGCAAAATGCCCTTCCTGTAAACAAATTTTGGGTATTCAGTGAGAGACTTCTTCAGCTCTAACAAACAAACAAAAACCTCTGCTCACGTTGGTACGTTTTTCCCAAAGACTGTCCCAAGACCTTACGCCACAGCCATTAATAGAATTTAGCTGGCCCATTTCCTCTGGTGTCTGCAATAAAAAACTGCCATGGCTCAGTATGTTTGTCTGTTATAGGACAAGGGATCAAGAGATATTTGCAGATTATGAAATGTCAGTTAATTACTAAGGCAGGAGGGAGTCAAGGAGAGCGGGAAGGCAGGAACGAAAGCAGGGCACCTACCCGAATGTCCTCTGGATCCAGACTGTGCTCACTCCAGGCAGACGTGATGCTGCTATTCAGGTATGACCCAGACCTTCCCATGTCCAATTCATCTTCATAGGCCTCTGTAGCAATGTCATCCCTTACATGTGTCCCCGCAAACAAGAACTGTGGGAAAGACGTGGGCATTTCAGAGATCCTCAAAAATCCAGTTGTTATTGGCCATCAAAAGAACGAAGGATTGTTGGATTTACCTTTGGCACAAGCAGTAACCCCAAAGTGATAGTGACTGTCAGGTGGGTATGAGCAAAGAATAGCATCAACATCCAGTCCGGGTGCAGTTCGGATCCAAGAGTGAACCTGCAGATGAATTTAAAGAAATTAGACTAGTTTTCTACACATTTTTCTTTGAGAAATAACAATAAAATAAAAGCCATTATATTTTTGTGCAAATCTGGTTCTAATCTGGGAAATAAAGTGCAACTGTCGAGTTCCCAGAGGTAAAAATCCAATACATTTTCTCAGAAGTTGATTTTTTACCAATAGCATAAAAACTTCCAGAAACACCTACCATTAGCTCTAGGAAGCAATGATATTTATCTGCAGAAGAAACAAGCCATAAATGCAAAAAATAATAAAAAATAAAGGGTAACACTTTCCATGAAGCCTGTATTTATTATCCATTATAAGGGTGTTCTTAACACATTATAATGTATGCATAATACCGTATAATAAACCTTATAATATGTTGTATTATCGCAACATATTTGTAATACATAATTGTAACAGCAGTTATAATATGATAACATACTTATATAACCCTATTTGAGGTTATAATGTTTAAGAGTATACTGCATTATAACACATGATCAACAGTTATAATGTATATTATAAGTTTCATATTTAGACATAGTTTATTTATGATCCAAACCTGCACAATATCTTCCTACAACTTAAGAGTGGTCTTTTACTGCTTTAAGTCAAATGACAAATGCAATATCTTCTTGTAAACATCCCAAAGAATTTAGAATGTGGTCACAATCATTTAATAGTTCTCTTTGATTGCTTTAAATAAAGTAATAAAAGCTACAATTGGGCTTCTTTTAAACAGCCATAAGATATTATGAAGTGGTTATAAGACACATTTGCTATGAACATTTCTATTGTAATACTTTGAAAATAAAATATTTTATAAAATCAACAAAACCACATAACATTATTTCAGATGTAATAGACAAATCAGTTTAAACTTGCTTACATTAAAATGAACATTGGCAGCAGAGGAATGAACAAAGTTCAACAGCTCTACTAAAGGCTTGTCACTGGTACTGTAAATTACAGATTTTTACTCATTTGCGTTCTGAGAATGTATGAAGTCACAAGAACGTTTCAAGACTATAAGCATACATTACAATGCGTTAAGAATACCCATAAAATGCTTTATAAATACAGGTTTCATTGTGTGTTATAATGCACTGTGATCTTAAAAGTTATAACCACAAATATGTAAGCATTATTTCATAGTATAACTGTTGTCACAATTATTTATGAGACAATACATCATATTATAAGATTAATTACAAGGTACTATGCATACATAATAATGCATTAAGAACACCCTTATAATGCATTAGAAATACAGGCTTCATAGAAAGTGTTACCAAATAAAGCTTAAATTTCAAATTCTGTGTGAAATATTACTCCAATCAGAGAAGGCACTGTCACCAGGAAGTGTTCTGAAAACGGGAATCACAATAACCGCCTCTCCCATAAATGATTGTCTCTCTACGTATACTTTAGATCAAGTTATACGTTTTAATATTCTAAAATACACTTCAAATACATCATAATTTACACTTACAAACATTGATCATCAACAATTATAGTCAATTTGATATTGTATATTTTCTGATTTGATTACATCATTTGCAATGCTTCATGGGATGAGTGGTTTCTTTTTTCATGAAAGATGTTAAGCCCAATCTAGTATTTTTGTCTTTGTTTTCAGACACTTTTAACATAGACTCAAAAGTTGTAACATTGTAAGTCAACTCTTCATTAAAGAAAGTGGATGGGGAAAATACTTCTGCAATCAAGGCAGCTGAAGAACTGGGCAGTCACTGTTGTACTCCATTGGGTAAATATGCTTTGAAGCAGCACCTAACAAAACATGTTTTGCTCACTATTCTCCCCCACAGGCCTTGGTTGTATTTATAGCACATATATCTGTGTCCAGACTACACTTTCACTTTGAATGAAATAATTTTATGCAAGATCATTAATCATTGCGCTCATTCAGAGAACCCATTCAACCATGGCTTTTACCAACCAGGAAGAATAAACAAATAAAATTAATAAAAAACTCTGTATGCAATATTACCAACAGAAGAAGGCCGGAAATATCAAAGTGTTAAACAATATATCATATACAGTATGTATTAGCTAAGACATTACTGAGCATCCAATATCAAGGAAGACAATTGTTTCCAGTGCTCGAAGTGAAAAATCAGTGCATCTCGCCACTAAAATTCTTCATTTGAACGTCCTGGCAAATACTGAGCATATTAAGTAACTGATTTATTAACTGGTTTTCAAAAACAGCAACTTCCTGTCAATATTTTAGTACTAAATAGATTTACTGTATATACCCATACAAAAAATCTAGAGTTCTGACATACTTGCTGAAAATGTTCCACTCATTATTTTCACATGCAAATGAGCTTGAGATTCTCCGCAAATGCTTGCCAGAAGTTTGAACCTGCAGCAAACCTTTGGTATAGCTGCATTTACATGGACCCTGGTAATCCATTTTTGATCAGACTAGAAGCTCAATATGAAAAAGAAATCCACGTCATTCAGATTAAATTGGCCACATCCGATTACAATTTTCATTCAGATTTTAAGGGGTGCTGTAAACCTTTTCTAATCCATTCATGATCTGTGCATGTTCAGTACTGACGAGGCAATGACGTCATGACGTTTCACACAATGACACATTTTTATCACAAGGCCATATTTGTGATCATCAGCGTAAAGCAGTAACAGTGGTGAATGGAGAAACACCTGTGAAATGACGACAATAAAATAATCCAAATGTCGTCATTTCACAGGTGTTTCTCCATTCACCCGGATGGGAAGTCCTGCCCATGGAACCAGCCTCAAACGTCATTGGTCAAAAGCGGCCTATGACCGATGACGTCATTTTGTCAACAAAACTGGCAAACAGCGGTGAGTTCCCGATCTCTTTTTTCTAAGCAGGGACGCGTCTATTTGCTGACGAGCGTAAGACAAAGGACCGAATCCAGATCGTTTTCTTCTGACAGCTCAACGCAACAGGAATTAAAACGGACAACCCTGCTGAAATCACACTGGATTTCCCAAGTAAGGCTTGATATCTGGGCAGATTTAGTTTAGAATCTGTGACTTTTCTTATAAAACTAAATCATATATATTTGATTGCTGAATGTTTGATGTTTTGTTTACATTTGTATGTTTAACTACGATTGCTGAACGTTTGATGTTTTGTTTACATTTGTATGTTTAACTACGATTGCTGAACGTTTCATGTTTTGTTTACATTTGTATGTTTAACTACGATCGCTGAACGTTTGATGTTTTGTTTACATTTGTATGTTTAACTACGATTGATGAACGTTTGATGTTTTGTTTACATTTGTATGTTTAACTACGATTGCTGAACGTTTCATGTTTTGTTTACATTTGTATGTTTAACTACGATTGCTGAATGTTTGATGTTTTGTTTACATTTGTATGTTTAACTACGATTGCTGATTGCTGTTTTGATTTGTGAGATCGTTATTTTTGGGTGAAATGTTATTTTATTGAGTGATCTGAACTAACAATTCAATCGCTCTGTTATCAACGTTTATCCTCTGTTAAATTCCATGCACCCCTATTTGTTCGCTCTCTCTCACACTCATTGAAATTCACAGAGTGAGCAGCACATACCTTTATGTCCGAATCAGGCAGGTGTTTTCAAATTCTCCTGCCTGTTTCGTTCAGTTCCTTTGTGTGTCTGCTCATTACCACACACACGTGGTATTAGCTCAGTTGCTCTGGATCTGATCCAGCATCTTTCTTTCCTACACATTCAAATAATCGGCTACGATCTAATCCTCCATTTTGAAACTAGTTTCCATTTTGAACCTAGTTCTCAATGTTGAAACCGATCTTCCATTTTGAAACTGGTTCCACACGTGGAGTTTAATCCGCCATTTTGTTTCCTTTGTTACCAAATCTAGACACACACCCACATACATACACTAGCATATAGCTCCACCATTTAGTTAGGACTTCAATTTTATGTTTTTGTGTTATATTCATCTAGTATTGGCAGTGTTCACTGCTGTTTGATTATAATAAATCTTGTTATATTATAATAAGTACTCCTAGTTGTTTGTTTGAATATTGTGTTGAAGCCAGCCTCTGCCACGTCAAGAACTCCAGTATTACTTCAGTATTGTTAAATTGTTGTTGTTAGAAGCCAACTGTAACCAGATTACTGTTGGATTCGTATGGCAATAATTTGACTAGCTTCTTCCCTTTTTGATTATTTTGATTATCACAAAAGCAGTTCTGATCTGATGCTTGATACATATCAGCTCTCACATCAATCTGATCACTTTATGTAGCATTCATGTAAACAGTACATTCGGAATCATCAATCGGAATTATTTCATTCAGATTAAAACAAAAAGTGTCCATGTAAAATCAACTAGAAAACTATTTTACATGTGAAAATAATGAGTGGGAAATTTGCGGCAAGTTAACATTGAGTATACCAGAACTCTCGATTATTGTAAGGGCAGCCTAATAAATACATAATATAAATTATATATTCCTTCTCTGCTAAAACTTAAAAAATAGATGGTCTGGCTAGGAGACCTTCTTGAACCAGCTAAGACCAGCAAAGCAGAGAAGGCTTGTTTAAGCTGTTTTTATGTGATTTTTTAGCAGGGTTAGCTCAGTCTGCCATCTTGAATGAAAAATGTTCGTTTCAGCATGTTGAAACACATTGTGGGTCAATCACATCCAATTCTAGCTGAAAAGAGTTATCTTCTCAGATGTCAATAAAACTATATATAAATAAAGTTTTTCAGACATTTATCAGTTAGAATGTTTGTAAAACTGAACTATTTAAGATATTTATCAGATATTAGTTAGAATGCAATGCTTTCAACTCGGAGATGTCCGTGTGAGGCAACACACTAGATTTTGAGCGCTATTTACTCATCTGTAATTGACAACAACAATAGTGAATCCCTTCAAAAACACAAGGGTGAATTATGCTCAATGATATTAGCATTCTGCTTGCATGAATGCAGAACAATAATGCCATTGAACGTCTCTGAAAACAAAAGCAGGATTATTGGTTTATATTTTATTTCTTAATATTAGCTAGATTTCACCCGCATGAGTGCCACAGCTCAACGTGTTGGAGCATGTATGCTAACCACCAAGCCACAGCCCCATATAGCAGGTTTAACCCATAAAATAATTATGCTGTGTTTTTCTGTACGTCAACATATTTTCTTTACTATGTACTTCAAGTTTATCTGTGCTGGCCTGCTGGAAGACACCTTCACCTGGAACCATGTTTGCAGCTCTGTATCTTCCAGCTCTTGTGATGGTCCTTCTGTCCCTATGAGATGACAGATGCACTGCTACAGTGAATAGCAGGACAGTATTATAAGTTTTCCTCTGTGACGAGGAGGATGGCGTGGCCTGGCTGTCAGGGTGCATGCCTGGCGCTGAGTTGGCCCAATCAGCAGGAGAGAGATAAGGAGGAGCCGGGGACATCAGAGAGAGAGAGAGAGAGACACACACAATGCTGTCTGTGTGTGGGTCTTAATGTTGAACGTGTCTGCTGAAAATAAAGCTTTTGTTACACACTGAAAAGTGTTCATTAAATGTCTGAATGGATTGTTCACCTGGTCCCTGCTTCATCCTTTCCACATTAAGAATCTGATTTGTTACATTGGTGCTGAAACTGGAGAAGGAGGATGGACGCGCTGGGGACCGGCAAACTGTTTTTTTTCTTCTTTTGTTACCCTCTCACCCCCTATCTCTCTCTTGGGCCCTCCCGCTCTCTTTCTCTCTCCCCTCTCCACTTTCTACTCAGGTAGAGAAGAGCAGCTGGTGGCGGAATGGATGAGTTGCACTAAGCTGTCTGTGTGTCTAAGCTGTCTGTGTGTGTGTGTGTGTGTGTGTGTCATAATGTTGAACGTGTCTGCTGAAAAGGAAGCTTTTCTTACACACTGAAAACTGTTCATAAAATGTCTGACGTGGATTGTTCACCAGGTCCCCGATTCCACCTTTCCACATTAAGAACCTGATTTGTTACATCCTCTTACTGCTGATACATAACCATCTCTGATTCCAGAAAAAATCTCTACAAAAGATCGTTTCTTCCTATGGCAGTGATTATCTTAAATCGTACAGTGTTTTAATTGAAACAATAGAGCGACTGCTAATATTTTTACATTTTTCTTTTTTACAGTGTTTAACTATATAATTTTTTGTATTTGTGTTGTTGATATGTGATGTGTCTTATGTTACAGTGTCAAAGAAAAATTTCCGCTCTGTGAAAACAGACTGGACAACAAAGTAAAGTAAAGTAAAGTAAAGTAAAGGACCTCTGTATCTAGTGTGCTGAAAACATTGGCTGTCATAATGCACTAACACTGTCCCATGGCTCTTCTACTATGATTAATTACTGTGGAAACAGTGGAGAGAAAGCAGCAAGCAATACGGCACTTCTGAAAGTCACATGTCCCCCCTTTGAAGTAAACTGCCTTTATCTTGTGTAAGAGTTTAAACTAAGTCCCTGCATGAATGAATGCCTCATTACAGGCTCCAAAGCCCTAAACTAAATTGTCAGAATGGGAAAGAAAGGTGATTTAAGCAATTTTGAGCGTGGCATGGTTGTTGGTGCCAGACGGGCCGGTCTGAGTATTTCACAATCTGCTCAGTTACTGGGATTTTCACGCACAACCATTTCTAATTCCATTCCAAAGAATGGTGTGAAAAGGGAAAAACATCCAGTATGCGGCAGTCCTGTGGGCGAAAATGCCTTGTTGATGCTAGAGGTCAGAGGAGAATGGGCCGACTGATTCAAGCTGATAGAAGAGCAACTTTGCCTGAAATAACCACTCGTTACAACCGAGGTATGCAGCAAAGCATTTGTGAAGCCACAACATGCACAACCTTGAGGCGGATGGGCTACACAACACATTCTCACACCCCAACTCGTCACATACGGACGATAGGGCAGGACCCCTTGGCGTCGCTTATTGACGCGCCGGGTGTACCTTTGGCGTCATTTTACGACGCGTCCGGTTTTGAAACATAAAAAACCAGTTGGAGGGCCATTGTAGCCTATTCCTTTTGATTTTTATTGACTGCGGTCTCAACTCTCGAGCCATTCGCGGCGTGAGCTTACCCGAGACGTGACATTTCAACGCCACACGCTCCGGTTCGGAGATATGTAGAACGGCGTCATTTTACGACGTGTCCGGGGTTTTAAACATCAAAAAACAGTTGGAGGGCCATTGCAGCCTATTCCTTTTGATTGTTATTTATCGCGGTCTCGACTCTCCACCCGTTCGCGGCGTGAGCTTACCCGAGACGTGACATTTCAACGCTACACGCTCCGGGTATGGGACTGCCCTGCGCATCGAAAAATGACGCCAAAGGTATACCTGGCGCGTCAATATGTGACGAAACTGCCCGAAGCGTCCGTATGTGACGACTCGGGGTGAGAATGTGTTGGGCTACAACAGCAGAAGACCCCACCGGGTACCACTCATCTCCACTACAAATAGGAAAAGAGGCTACAATTTGCAAGAGCTCACCAAAATTGGACAGTTGAAGACTGGAAAAATGTTGCCTGGTCAGATGAGTCTCGATTTCTGTTGAGACATTCAGATGGTAGAGTCAGAATTTGGCGTAAACAGAATGAGAACATGGATCCATCATGCCTTGTTACCACTGTGCAGGCTGGTGGTGGTGGTGTTGTAATGGTGTGGGGGATGATTTCTTGGCACACTTTAGGCCCCTTAGTGCCAATTGGGCATCGTTTAAATGCCACGGCCTACCTGAGCATTGTTTCTGACCATGTCCATCCCTTTATGGCCACCATGTACCCATCCTCTGATGGCTACTTTCAGCAGGATAATGCACCATGTCACAAAGCTGAAATCATTTCAAATTGGTTTCTTGAACATGACAATGAGTTCACTGTACTAAAATGGCCCCCACAGTCACCAGATCTCAACCCAATAGAGCATCTTTGGGATGTGGTGGAACGGGAGCTTCTTGCCCTGGATGTGCATCCCACAAATCTCCATCAACTGCAAGATGCTATCCTATCAATACGGGCCAACATTTCTAAAGAATGCTTTCAGCACCTTGTTGAATCAATGCCATGTAGAATTAAGGCAGTTCTGAAGGCAAACACAGTATACGTATGGTGTTCCTAATAATCCTTTAGGTGAGTGTATATTATCTGCATGCACAGCACGCTTCAGAATGACAGTTGCTCTGTTGTTGACACACACTCATAGCACGCGCACACACGGCTCATGAAGCGCTAGTTAATAACTACTGGTGTTAGCGTAACTCAAAGTTCTTCCTGGAATGTTCAGCCAAAATAAAAGCCAGAGGGTTTTAAAGATACAAAATTATGACTGAATATAACTTTATTAATATTATTATTAAATTACAATAATATTTAAATTGACTGATATCCTATAACAACTCAAATTAACACACAAGAGATCCACTAAAGAATCCATTCCACATTCCAGGTCCATATACAATGTGGGGGAAATGCGCCAACAGAACAGGCTTCATGTTCACTGAAGATTTTCACTGGAATAATTGTTCATTTTGCTGCTGCGTTATACACTATAGTAGTAGACATGAAAGGTTTTCTTTATATGCTCATTTATTTTATGTAATTTTTCTCTGTTTACACTATTTTATAATGAAATGTGTAGTTACAGAAAAAGTGGTTTATGTGTACCCATCACTATTAACTACACATTTTGTCAAAATTGAGTTATGACTGAAATCGGGTCCCTTAAGCCCAAAGTATACTTTAGCACTAATTTGCACTAATTAGTGGGTTCACAAGGTGGCAACACTACCATTTGAGCCATTGCTGTTACGAAGAAGCACTAGAAGAAGATGAAATCGCCACTAAACTTCAGCAGATGAAGGTAAAAACAACAACAGTGGATGTACATGTCAAGAGTACCTGTGTGAGGAGGTCTGGAGGTACCAACATTTGTATAATTCGAGTCTGAAGGAATACAGTATAAAGACATATTTATGGCTCTAAACCCCAAAAGAAAAATGGTCCATTATCTCATATCAGTCATAGCGTGCATGCGCCAACCGACTGTGTATGCACGCACAGTCAAGTCAAGTCAATTTTATTTGTATGCTTTACAGAATATCATTAACAGACGATAAAACTGTAATGTCTATAAAGTCGATTAATCATCATTGTGTAATTTAGATAAAATACGATTATATAGCACAGTTATATAGAGTATACTTTGACAGGCTCGTATTCGGCTGTACACAGATGCTGAGTGTTAGTGCCAAATAGGAAGTATACCTAGGGCTTTAGACTATGATCTTTCTTGTGGCAGACGGGTTTGCTTCAACTTTGCTCAGATTCAGAGAAAACCGAGTTTGAAATGTGCAGTTACAACAAAATTCGTACTAAAAAAATATAGTCATTTTTAAGATTCAGTGTTGGTGTAGTGACTGCTTTTTGCCTTTGTGAAGCAGTACTGTAGTGCTCTAGCAAGTCACTCACCTTATAATGTGGAATATTCCAGAGAGGATTAGTTCATTGTGCACTGCAATGGCCATGTAGCGTGGCTCATGGAAGGCCGAGGGTACGGTCCTCACCGCATAACACAGATACACCCCCCACAGCAGGAAGAGGAATTCAGCTGTTTGAGAGAGGTAGTAAAGAGTTGACACACAACTGACCAGCACCTCTGGTCCACAGGTCTATCCAAGTATAATGTGCTTGTCAAAACCTTTCTGTTACAAACCAATATAGCTCTAGAACTGGATTGAAAAGACCAGCATGATAAAGAAAAAGGACATTCAATAAATGCAATAATAGCCATCTGGATTGCCTGTATTCTCTGGACACTGCTTGACAGACAATTGCAAATGAAGCTGTAGAAGCTATTCCAGAATTTTATAGATCCAAATCCCTATTGGCACTTCCTACATAATGTCAGCCAGTCAGCAGGCCTGACAGCAATAAACATGCGTTCTCCCAGTGAAAATCTGTCATCATCATTGTGATGTTTACGTTCCAATAAGCCATACTTGGGTATAACACATCAGGATAAACGTGTGATGCTTCTATTTGTCATAGTACTGCTGATACATCCTGTGACTCTACTATGTAAGATGGCCTTGAAATATCACTTTTGACTTGAGTAACTATTTACTATATGTAATGACTAGCAATAGGCTAACACAGGGTTTCCTTACCAGGGTTTGCAAAGCCCTATCATAAGTCATTTTGAAATTTATTCACATGCAGGAAATGAATTTTCACAAGTTACAATGTTAATTCTTGAGATCAGTAATAGAATTACTACTAGGGACAAATACACATTCTTGATATAACTAATTGCATTTTTTACATAGTTAAAACATCGAAAATTGAGTGATTACTTGAGGAAACACACTTTCTTGTTATCAAAAATGGAATTTTAACTATAGTAACAGTCTTTTTTTATATTTGATAACTGCATTTTCACTAGTAGAATTTCACAATGATCGCACCCGTTCAAAACACAATTACAGATACCTGTAATTAATCTCTTACTAGTTATAATTCCAAGTAATTGTGCCATTTTTGATATCAATAATGACATTGTTACTGTGCTAATACCCATTCCGATATTAACAACTGAATTACAACTAAAAATGCTACACTTTGATATCTGTAATTTGGTTTTCACTAGTAGCAATGTTAATTTCAGATATCGCAACTAGTAAAAAAGTTTAATATCTGTCCTCTTCCATTTATTGATATCGGAAATCCATTTCCAGTTAGCTAAATATATATATAAATATATATATATCTAGAACTGGATTGCTGATGCAACGTTAAACTGCCAGCAGGCGGTGAAACCACCAGAAGTGTTCGAGAGGCCATCTTAGTATGCCATAGAGCCTCAATGACTGACGGGTGAAAACACCCCCGTTTCATGATCTCTGACCTGTGGATATGACAGGTGCATTTGGCCCTCTAGTGACAATCATGTTTAATTGGCTGTTATGGATAATATTCGTTACGAGGGAGATGATATACATGGATCGCCATGTCAGAGCATTCACCTGTCCCGGTGTTCAGTCTATCAGTACAGCACAACGATCACCAAAGGAAGCGGCAAAACTTTCCACAAGTTGTAATCTGATTGTATAGAGTGACAATACATTCTTAACCCCGAAAGGGACTTTAAAAAAGTGAGACCGGGATTTTTTCGACTGAAATGCCCGAGATTTGCTTGTTTTCATATTGAAGCGCTCTCTGTAGTCATCCATGGTTACATGTCATATATATGTGTGTTTGTTTGCCATTTAAATCTAGCGTGTCAATTTCAACCAACTTTGCCAGTGATGGAGGGAGAGAGAGAGCTCTTATTTAAGTGACCGCGAGAGCAAGGCACTTTTTGATAAAAACATGAACAAACATTTAAATTATCACAATAAATAAGTCTGAAAATGTCTGTTTGTATCTTACTTCAGTTTCAGTGAACTTGTTCATATTCGGCTGATCTGTTTGCTGATGAAGTTTGATAGAGGTGGATACTGTTTGATATACAGTAGATATACATAACTTGCTCTGGCTCTGAGTTTAAATAAATACATATGTAGGACATTTGTGTTGTAGGGATGTACATGCAGATTTCAGATATAAAATCGGTGATTGAATGACTAATGTTTACTCGCTAAAATTAGATGATTTCCTAATAAATCAATTACATTAGAATGTTTGGGAATAGCAATATGGCGGCGCTGTGGCTTCACTGATATGACATCATGAGCAATCCAGTTATACATATAATTGGTCACGCCCCCCTTCTGAAACGTCAAAAACTTTAGCTTATCGGAAGTAATCAAACTGTACAAGATTAACAGCATTTTCTTTCATCTTCATATAACGTAAAAAAAATAATTAAAAAATACTATGTAAACTGAATGAAAAGTTGCACTTCACTGAAAAATTATTTGTCATTTGTCACAATGCCAACATTGTCTGTTATTTTATGTATACTTTCTGTATTACATAAATGCATAAAACATTGTAATAATGCCTATACATTTTCAGACCATAGAAAAACAGAAGGAAAAATAAATAAATAAATAAATAAAAGGTGAAACTGCTGCAGGAGCAACCCCAGGACATGTAAACATTGCAAACCGAATCCTGCATTCATCTGCATTTAAATAGCAGAACGTTTTTCTCTCAGTGGAGACATTTACACTACATATTTATTTTAAAAATAATAATAATACTAATTGCAAGGATTTATACCTGTGAATGTTAATCCGCCTCAGTAGTATCTATAAGAGCATTTCTAAACTCCAGTAAACTTCCAGTAATAATAAACAACTGTGATTGGCCCATCCTAGCCAGCGCTGAGAAAAGTAACAGGTTCTACGTTTCAGCGACAAGACTGAGAAATGAGAGGATGGTGATAGGCTGTCCAAGTTCCAAAAGCACAATGCAAGTCGTCCTTAAATCTTGTGCCTTATATATCAATTCTTCTGAAGCCATTCGATAGTGTTTGTGTGGGGGACCGACCAAAATATCAGTGTAAATTATGTATAATGTATGTTATGTTTAACTGCAGGGAAGTTTTATATTATTCAACTCGCTGAACACGCAAATGTGCTTACCTGACAGAACATGTTCTATCTTAGCATAATTCAGCCACTAGGTGGCACTCTAAAATCTCATAGGTTTGTAATATGTAATAAGAATGCAGAAAATATAATAATAAGTAATTTCAATAAACATAATCATTTTCAATATTCAATCAAGTAAAATAAACATTTAACAAGAAATTGAAGGAATATTTAAGGTTAAATACAAGTCAAACTCAATCAACAGCATTTGTGGCAAATGTTGATTACCACAAAATAATTTCAACTTGTCCCTCTTTTTCTTTAAAAAAGCAAAAATCTACACTTACAATGGAAGAGACATTTTTAAAGGCAAAAATGTGAAGCTTGTAATTTTATAAAAGCACTAACATTAATTCTTCTGTTAAAACTTGTGTTTCATTTAAACAGTAAAGTTTTTTAAATAGATGTTTTTACGGTCAATTTATGGTTTTAGAGTTTACATTGTTATGTCATCATGGGAACAAAGTTGTAAAACTGGCTATAACTTTACACAGATGCGGTTAAGTGATTTCATCACACTAAAATCATGTTTACATGCATTTTGTTTACATCTTGTGGCTATACTTTTGAAACAGTGAGTATTTTAACGTTTACGAATTGGCCCCATTGACTTTCATTGTGAGTGTCTCTCTGGAACCCAGAGTTCAGCTTTTTTATAGAGAAAAGAATTGGAATTGGAAATGAACTGGAATACATTTTTGTGTTAATGTGGTGGGGCAGCGGTGGTTATTCTATGAACATGCGCTACATGGATGGCTTTCACTTGCTTTCTGCATCTTTATATTAGTGTCTCCTGATGAACGTGTTTAGATGCATTCTTCCTGCAAAGGAGAAGGGAGAATACGGTGACAAACTACGCAAACGGGGCCCCCCCTGGGAGTTGTGGGTCCTTGGGCTTCAGCCCGTGCATTAATGTGCCCCTTCCAAGTGCACATGTAGTGTTGCAATTCACAGTTCATTGGTTGATTCCAAGTAATCTACTGCCCAATGCCAGTTATAAATTGAATTGGCAAAAATATATATATATATATATATATATATATATATTATTTTATTGTTATATTTACCTACATTTTTGCCATTCATTTATTTTAAACGTGTCCATTTATTGTCCAATATAATTTTTTAAGTTAAAAATGTATTTAAACTTTATTTTTAAACTAATAAACTGATGATTGTATCCTTTACTGGTTTTTATTTTTTTGTGCCACTTCTCTACATTTTATCCAGGCAGTTTTATTCCATTTATGGATACATCTAGAGTGATTTTCACAAGCTGGTACTCATTAAGATGCCAAACAGTGGCAAAGAAAGCTCTCAGGATACAGAGGTCCACTCACCCACAGCTATCATGTAATCCCATCGGTCCAGCAGACACATGCTGAACTGCAGGCCGTCATTGGTGAAGCCCACACTGATAAGAGCGACATGTTTGTTTGGGTTCTGACAAACAGCAGAGGTCCAGGCGACTGCAAACCACAACACAATGAGCAGTATAACACACAGCAGACGCAGAACTCTCCAGCTCGTCATGTATGGGATCCGTTGAGCTGTGCGTGACAGGAACACCTTCAGAACCCTGGAGAACAGAAACAACAAAAAGTTCATCATAATCATCTTCATACTGAAACTGCTGTGGGCTTAAAGAAACACCTAAATGTGCTAGTACAAAAGATTGTAATTATTCATTCCATAAGAGCTTTTGAATGGGAACAATGGATTCCTATGGCACTATTCAAATCACTTTCCAAAATAATCATCCACCAACAATGCAAAGGTTTTTTTTACGGAGAGTGTTACGATTTTTATTTTCATTTGTTGTTATTTTCCAGAGTAAAAACGATTTTGCAAGACAAACCTCCGGCGAAAGGTCCATTGACATAAAATGTAAACCTAGTTTTCCAGGGGTAAAATAGGTTTACATTTTTATGTGAATGGACCTTTCGCCGGAGGTTTGTCTTGCAAAATCGTCATGATTTGGAGTGAACAGCCCTTACAGAGTCTCTATCCATGTTTACGACCACGGAGGTCATTTCAGAGTCTCTGTCCATGTATACGACCACGGAGGTCTTTTCCGAGTCTCTCTATCCATGTTCACGACCACAGAGGTCGTCTCAGAGTATCTGCCCATGTATACGACCACGGAGGTCGTTTCTAAGTCTCTGTCCATGTTCATGACCGCAGAGGTCGTCTCTGAGTCTCTGTCTATGCTCACGACCACAGAGGTCGTTCCCTAGACTCAGTCCATACCCACTACCACAGAGGTCGCTCCCAAGACTCCGCTCATGTTCACTACCACTGAGGACTTTTCCCAGTCAATTAGGACACTTAGTTTCGAGCCTCCCACTGCTCCACCTTCCACGACATGGCCCCTCATCACGGCTGCCAAGCCCGAGTTCCACGTCATGGCCGCCATGCTAGAGTCTGCTCCATGCCATGTCACGCCTGAGTCTGCTCCAGGTGATGTCTCGCCCCAGCCTACTTCATGCCATGTCACAGCCATGCTTCAGCCTGCTCCATGCCATGTCACAGCCATGCCTCAGCCTGCTCCATGGCATGTCACAGCCACGCCTCACGTTCACGTTCCAGGCCCGCCTCTACTCCGCGGTCCAAGCTCACCTCTGCTCCATGGTCCAGGCCCGCCTCTGTTCCACGGTCCAGGCCCACCTCTGCTCCACGGTCCATGCCTGCCTCCACTTCACGGTCCAGGCCCGCCTCCGCCCCACAGGGGACTTCCATCCCTACGCCTCCACCTTGGTCCTCAGCCCAATCGGCTCTGCCCCTCGAGCCCCTCATGGCTCCACCCACCATACCACCCCCAACGGACTCCGCCTTGATCCCATGCTCCACGCCCTGTCATGCCCAGACCATGCCCAAAGAACCCCCCCAGCTTCCTACATAACTTTGGGATTTATTACATGTATAATGTCTGAGTTCATGTTTTTGGGCGTTGGGAGCCGCCCCTAGTGGTGGGGATATGTAATGTTGAATGTGAGTGTAGCTGTATATGTCAAGCCATGTTTTAGTCATATTTATAGTTAGGATTTCACATTTATTTAATAAATTGCACTTGGGTTCTCACTTCATCGTCATCGTCATTGCTTATCTCATTTAGTACACAATAAGTGGGATTCCATCATCACATTTTAATACAAATTTTGGTTTATTTCTTAAATGTTGGATGGAAACACCAAGATGCAAATGGCGGCCAAACGTTTGGAATAATATACAAATTTTACTCTAATTGAAAGAAACGTTTATTCACCAAAGTGGCATTCAACTGATCACAATGTATTGTCAGGACATTAATAACGTGATCAATTATTATTATAATTAGATTTTTTTTTTTTACATCTTAAACTACTTCAAAGAGTGCAGCAATGACAGCTTTGCAGATCTTTGGCATTCTAGCTGTCAGTTTGTCCAGATACTCAGGTGACATTTCACCCCACACTTCCTGTAGCACTTGCCATAGATGTGACTGTCTTGTCGGACACTTCTCACACACCTTACAGTCTAACTGATCCCACAAAAGATCAATGGGGTTAAGATCCATAACACTCTTTTCCAATTATCTGTCCTATGTCTTTGCCCACTCCAACCTTTTCTTTTTGTTTTTCTGTTGCAAAAGTGGCTTTTTCTTTGCAATTTTTCCCATAAGGCTGCACTCCTGAGTCTTCTCTTCACTGTTGTACATGAAACTGGTGTTGAGCAGGTAGAATTCAATGAAGCTGTCAGCTGAGGACATGTGAGGCATCTATTTCTCAAACTAGAAACTCTGATGTACTTATCCTCTTGTTTAGTTGTAAATCTGGTCTTCCACATCTCTTTCGGTGCTTGTTAGATCAGTTTTCCTTTGTCTTTGAAGACTCTAGTGAAAATATGGGGTTGCATAGTGGAATGGAGGCAGATCTAAATGTGAGAGTTATCAGTGAAATTGATCAGTGATCTCAACACATTTATGATCAAAATGACAACATAAACACAGAAGCACATCACGCTCTTTTCTTACGAAGAGGCTGTAGCCATTGAAAAACGAGCGAGTAAAAGAGAATCATATTTTAACGTTTTGAATCCCAATACACTAAATATAAAGGGGAAAAAAAAACACTTTCTTGTGCTGAGCATGCCAAGATAACGGCATTCAAAAATATAATTAAATTCCAGAGGCATCCAAAGCATTGTATTCATTAGTGATCACCTGAGCAATTCATGTCTCGAACACAACCGAGAATTCGCTGTTATTCCTCCTCATTCAAAATGTAAATTCAAGGCAGCTGACTCATAACCAAGGAAGTTTGGGTTAAGGTACGATAGTTTTGAAGGAAAACAGCTGAAAATACACCTTGCCATCTTCTCCAACATGCGATTGACACTTCATTCAACTTTACGCAAGGTAAGAAAGTGGTGGGGTATAAGCAGACTAAATGAATGGAGAAGTCCTGCATATGTTACCAGAGAGAAGTATGTTGTTTCACCAGAAGATAGAGTTATGACATTCTGATTAAAGATTACGAGGTCAAAAAAAAACAAAAAACATGCATGGATGGATCATTAATATGCATTTAGATAGGGTGAATTTGTTTTTTTTTTCATGCCAACTTTAAATAAAAGAGCCACAGTGGCTACAACTTCCATTTTCATTTAAAGTTTCCCCAGAAGTGATGATTTTATTCTCATGAACATTTGCATAAATACAAATTTAAAATTGGGATGGACACCTGACTTAAATGACAGTGGACAAATGCATTGGCACCACCAGCCTTCTAATACTAACTTAACTCAATTGTCTGGTTGGGATTTGAAAAAACCCTCTGGATAGTTTGGATTCATGTTGAGTTTATGGTCATTATGAATAATAATAAATTCAGTCTTCTCTTTGTGTGTGCCCTTATTCCTTCATGTCAAAACCTGTCTTGTCAAATAATCTTCCCCTTATACAGTGCACCCAGAAAGTATTCACAGCACTTCACTTTTTCCACATTTTGTTATGTTACAGCCTTCTTCCAAAATTGATTAAATTCATTATTTTCCTCAAAATTCTACAAACAATACCCCATAATGACAATGTGAAAGAAGTTTTTTTGAAATCTTTGCAAATTTATTAAAAATAAAAAATGAAAGAAATCACATGTACATAAGTATTCACAGCCTTTGCTCAATACTTTCTCAAAGCACCTTTGGCACTAATTACAGCCTCAAGTCTTTTTGTGTTGTGACCAGAACACACACACACAAGACGAGACAGTCACAATGTAGATGAAAAACTGCTTTATTCGCGAATAAAGCAGTGCAGGCAAAAGTACAAACAGGGTAAATCCAGAGAGAATGGTCAAGGGGGAGCGTAGGGTCAAAAGCCGGGGAATCAAAGATATAAAGGGGGCAAATCCGGGAGAGTAGTCGAGGGGAGCGAGGGTCAAAGTCGGGGTAAACAGGATGAAACAAACACGTAGCAAGAGGGGACTAGAGGGAGCAAAAGACAGGGGAACAAGAGGAGCTGGCAAGCTAAGAGGTAACAAGTAGGGAGGTCAAAACTAGACGAGACTAGCGGGGCAAAGGTACGGGAAACTAAACACAATAACCAACAAGATACAAACGGAAGGATAGTGTATTTATAGGGGCGAGTGCAGGTGTAAACAATGACAGGTGACGAGACGAGTGCAGGTGAAACTAATGTGGGGATAGGAAGCGCGTGAGTGCAGGTGGTCATAATGTTCAGGCTGAAGCACTTGAGAAGCGAGCATGAGTCAGAGGGGGGAGATAGTTTACGAGCGAGAGCTCGTAATAGCAAAACCGGGCGTGGAAGCCCGAGGGAGGAAAAAGAGCGTATGAGCTCAAGGGGGCGGAGCGAGGGAGCGGGAAGCGAGCACGCTCGCGGAGTGCATGTGTGCGTGCATGAGGAAGCGGAGATGGGGCAGAGGAGCGGGGTTCGTGACATGTGTATGATGCTACAAGCTTGGGACACCTATTTTTGGGCAGTTTCTACCATTCTTCTTTGCAGGACCTCTCAAGCTCCATCAAGGTGGATAGGGAGTGTTGGAGCACAGCCATTTTCAGATCTCTCCAGAGATGTTCAATCGGGTTCAAGTCTGGGCTCTGGCTGGGCCACTCAAGGACATACACAGAGTTGTCCCGTAGCCACTCCTTTGTTATCTTGGCTGTGTGCTTAGGGTCATTGTCCTGTTGGAAGATGAACCTTTGCCCCAGTCTGAGGTCCAGAGCGCTCTGGAGCATGTTTTCATCAAGGATGTCTCTGTACATTGATGTATTCACCTTTCCCTCGACCCTGACCAGTCTCCCAGTTCCTACCACTGAAAAACATCCCCACAGCATGATGCTGCCACCACCATGCTTCACTGTAGGGATGGTATTGGCCAGGTGATGAGCAGTGTATAGTTTCCTCCATACATGACGCTTGCCATTCAGGCCAAAGAGTTCAATCTTTGTTTCTCAAGGTCTGAGAGTCCTTCAGGTGCCTTTTGGCGAACTCCAGGCGGGCTGTCATATGCCTTTTATAGAGGAGTGGCTTCCGTCTGGCCACTCTATCATATAGGCCTGATTAGTGGAGGGCTGCAGAGATTGTTGTTCTTCTGGAAGATTCTCCTCTCTCCACAGAGACGCTGGAGCTCTGTCAGAGTGACCATCGGGTTCTTGGTCACCCCCCTTACTAAGGCACTTCTCCCCCGATCGCTCAGTTTGGCCGGGCGGCCAGCTCTAGGAAGCATCCTGGTTGTTCCAAACTTCTTTCATTTACGGATGAAGGCCACTGTGCTCATTGGGACCTTCAATGCTGCAGACATTTTTCTGTACCCTTCCCCAGATCTGTGCTTCGATACAATCCTGTCTCGGAGGTCTACAGACAATTCCTTGGACTTCATGGCTTGGTTTGTGCTCTGACATGCACTGTTAACTGTGGGACCTTATATAGACAGGTGTGTGCCTTTCCAAATCATGTCCAATCAACTGAATTTATCACAGGTGGACACCAATCAAGCTGTAGAAACATCTCAAGGATGATCAGTGGAAACAGGAAGCACCTGAGCTCAATTTTGAGTGAGTGTCTATTCACAAGGCTGTGAATACTTATATACATGTGATTTGTTTCGTTTTTTATTTTTAATAAATTTGCAAATATTTCTACAAAAATAAAACAAAATAAAACAAAGATTTCAAACAAATTTCTTTCACGTTGTCATTATGGGGTATTGTTTGAAGAATTTTGAGGAAAATAATGAATTTAATCCATATTGGAATAAGGCTGTAACATAACAAAATGTGGAAAAAGCGAAGCGCTGTGAATACTTTCCAGATGCACTGTAAATGGCTGTAACATGCGAGACTTCCTCATCCTCACCCTTTCTCTTAGTGTCATTGATAAAGCGTCCTCTACACCCCTTTTAATGAGCTTCTAGAAAACATTGATCTGGACGATGTGTTAACTTTCACCCCAATGAAACACAAGCCCATTTCTGTCCAGATCTGCAGTTTGGCCATTCATCTTTGTTGCTTTAATTATGAATATCATTGGGATTTTCTGACATTTCCAGCAGATATTGAACCCAAAACCCTACATTTTCTTCTGTGTATGTTCTTCAAATTGTGAATCTCACGAAGACATGACTAGGTCATATTAAAAAAAAAAAAAGTAATTGTATTCTGTGCTACAAAAAATAATTTCTTATTGAGTGTTTTGGTATTTTTTTCAGTATAAATATCTACATGTTTTTAAAAAGAGATACATTTACTTGAGAAGCAAAAATACATTATATATTTTTATATAGTCTTGTTTTCAGGGAAATCTAACAAAATGTTATAATGATTATGCATAAGAAAAATAAACTTGATTCAATGGTAAATCAAATGTATTTTTCTTACCCCATTGGCAAATTGTTTATTTATTTTAAGCATAAACCCCACCAGATTTGGTTAGATTTCTCTGAAAACAAGACTAAATATCTTCTGGCATTCTGCTTCTTATGTCATTTTCTCTTGTTATAATGATGCTTAAATATTTTTACTGGTAAATAATATTATTGTAAATAAAAAAGTCTTTTTTTGCAGTGTGAATAAAAGTCTTTATAAAAGCCTATTTTTAGGACCATTTAAAATGTTTGTATTGTGATATAATTTTTCAACACATTTTTCTTCCAGATCCTCAGTACTGTAATGCATCCAGGCATTTTACTTTAGCTTTTTTGTAATTGCCATTATTCTTTTGACATTTGGCATCATTGTCATACAGTAAAATGTGGTAATATAATGCAATTCTTTTATTTTATTTTATTTAAATCAGTATAAATGAAAGGCAGTACAACACATACTACCACGATGTCTAAGTACTTTACAATTGAAAGTTTTTTGTTTTATTATATAGTATGTATACTATACTGTGTATAGCATTTACATTTTCTGTATGCAAACAATATTGGATGGCTTTCTACATATTTGCCAAAGTGTGCAGTATACAATAGAGCATACTGCATGTGTATACTATGCAGTAAGCAGTATGCTAGAATTACTTTCTGGTATTTTACACATGTAGCAATGTCTCATTGTGAAAGCAGGCTATTTGTTGAACCGTCTATGAACTAAGAGCTGTACTAAGCTTAAAACGTTTCCTGACGGCAATCCCAGATATATACATTTTAACTGACAAAACTGATCAGGCCAGGGCCAATATTTCTTGATCGCATTATTGCATTACAATAATGAGGATTGTGTACATGTGCTTAACTGTCCTGATAAAAAAATAAATATCCATCCA